>NC_138770.1:640912597-641095097 GCF_965119305.1 Pelophylax lessonae | reverse complement strand
TAATGGAGGCCACTGTACTCATTGGGATCTTCAATGCTGCAGACATTTATCTGCACCCTTCCCCAGATCTGTGCCTCAATACAATCCCGTCTCGAAGGTCTACAAACAATTCCTTGGACTTAATGGCTTGGTTTGTGCTCTGACACGCAGTTAACTGTGGGACCTTATATAGACAGGGGTGTGCCTTTCCAAAATATGTCCAATCAACTGAATTTACCACAGGTGGACTCCAATCAAGTTGTAGAAACAGCTCAAGGATGATCAGTGGAAACAGGATGCACCTGAGCTCAATTTTGAGTGTCATGGCAAAGGCTGTGAATACTTATGTACATGGGATTTTAGTTTATTTTTAATAAATTTACAAAGTTTTCAAACTAACTTCTTTCACATTGTCATTATGGGGTATGGTTTGTAGAATTTTGGAGGAAAATAATGAATTTAATCTATTTTTAAATAAGATTGTAACATAAAATGTGGAAAAAGTGAAGCGCTGTGAATACTTTCCAGATGCCAGTACACTCATCGACCACTTTATTAGGTATACCTGTTCAATTTCTTGGTAACACAAACTGCTAATTAGCCAATCACATTGCAGAAACTCAAAGCATTTAGAGATCTAGACGTATTAAAGATGACATTCTGAAGTTCAAACCGAGCATCAGAATGCAGAAGAAAGGGGATTTAAGTGACTTGGGTGCCAGACAGGTTGGTATGAGTAGTTCAAAAACTGCCGATCTACTGTGATTTTCACACACAGCCATCTTTGGGCGGCACAGTGGTGTAGTGGTTAGCACTTTCACCTAGCAGCAAGAGGGTCGCGGGTTCGAATCCCAACCACAACACTACCTGCCTGGAGTTTGCATGTTCTCCCTGTGCCTGCGTGGGTTTCCTCCGGGCACTCCGGTTTCCTCCCACACTCCAAAGACATGCTGGTAGGTTAATTGGATCCTGTATAAAAAAAATTGGCCCTACTGTGTATGTATGTGAGTTAGGGACCTTAGATTGTACGCTCCTTGAGGGCAAAGACTGATGTGAATGTGTAATGTATATGTAAAGCGCTGCGTAAATTGACAGCGCTATATAAGTACCTGAAATAAAAATAAAAATCTCTCGGGTTTACAGAAAATGGTCCAAAAAAGAGAGAATATCCAGTGAGCGGAAGTTGTGTGTAGGAAAATGCCTTGTTGATGTTAGAGGTTGGAGGAGAATGGACAGACTGGTTTGAGATGATTGAAAGGTAACAGTAACTCAAAAACAACTAGTTACAACCAAGGTATGCAGAATACCAGTTCTGAATGCACAAACCTTAAAGCAGATGTGCTACAGCAGGCTCACCAAAATTGGACAATAGAAGATTGGAAAAACATTGCCTGGTGTGAGGAGTCTCGATTTCAGCAGCAACATTCAGATGGTAGGGTCAGAATTTGACGTAAACACGAAAGCATGGATCCATCCTGCCTTGTATCATTGGTTCAGGCTGGTGGTGGTGTAATGGTGTGGGGGATATTTTCTTGGCACACTTTGGGCCCCTTAGTACCAATTGAGCATTGTTTAAATGCCACGGCCTACCTGAGTATTGTTGCTGACCCTGTCCATCCCTTTATGACTACAGTGTACCCATCTTCTGATGGCTCCTTCCAGCAGGATAATGCACCATGTCACAAAGATCAAATCATCTCACCACTGGTTTCTTCACCATGACAATGAGATCACTGTCCTCCAATGGCCTCCACAGTCATCACATCTCATCCAATAGAGCACCTTTGGGAAGTGGTGGAACGGAAAATTTGCATCATGGAAGTGCAGCGGACAAATCTGCAGCAACTGTGTGATGCTATCATGTCACTATGGAGCAAAATCTCTGAGGAACGTTTCCAACTTCTTGTTGAATCTATGCCATGAAGAATGATGGCAGTTCTGAAGGCAAAAGGGGGTCCAACCCGGTACTAGCAAGGTGTACCTAATAAAGTGGCCGGTGAGTGTACATAAAATGCAACAGTGCAAGTATACTGTATGTCACAAAATATACTGTATATGACCAGCAAATAGTCACCAACTTAAAAATAGGTTTACAAATATATAAAAAATAAAATAATAAATAAATATAAATAAATAATCTAAATATAAAAATAAAATAAATATAATAATAATAATAATAATAATAATAATAATAAATAATATAAAAATATATAAAAATAAATAAATAATATAAATATAAAAATATTAGACCTTCATGCACACGGGCACATTCACCTTTACAGTATTAATGGGCTGCGTATTTTGGTGCCTAGGATGTCCTGGTGCTGCGAAGAGCAGCCCATAGATTTGAATGGCTGAAGGTTGCTGTACACAACTTAGTGCTGTTAAAAAAAAAAAAAGACGCAGACCCGAAGGAATACTTTTGATCACTTTCTGACATCACTTTTCTATCAGATTGGCACAGCATCGTGTTTTACATACCGTTAATAAAATCATGCTCCAACTTACTGTTGAACACTAAAGAGAGCTCTGTGATTGGCCGAAATACCAATTTCACAAAAAAAAAAAAAAAACTCTCAGCACCGATAACTAATGCGTCATGATAAATCAGCTTGTATATTGTCATTTCAATAAAGGCGGAGGGCCCCCACAGTAAAGGAGCTAGGGCCAGTTATGTTCACTATACCAATATCAGCCCAGAATTTACCCAGAATCCTTCTCAGTGCCCGCTATTCCATTCACACCCAGAGTTCCCCAGCTCCCCGGGGTAGATGAGCCCTGGAAATGTTGGCGGTTATGTGTATGCTCAGTACACAAGCTGATTTCTTATAGAGTGCAATTATGGCCGTGGGTCTGGTGGGAGGTTTTGTGCTGATGTGTTAATAAAGTGTGACACAGTGCAGCTGCACTTGGAATTCTGCGCTGCACGCCAAAAAGCATTCAATTTTTCTCCATCCACATCATGCTGGAAGTCAGCACTGCTCGCAAAACATACATTAACTGGTAATAAATTACAGATTTTCATGTCGGAGAGAGATTGGAAGAGATATGGATGTTTAAGGCTTGGATCACTTTTTTTTTTTTTTTCATTTTTTTGCAAAAGCATTGCTAGAAATTACTATATTCATCCAATGTTCTATTCATCTGACTCTCAGTGTCACCTTCTGCCCACTTAGGAGTACTCCAACAAGCTTTCAGTCTTGCACAGTTTTACAGGCTTCTCTCCTGAACTCTGATTTCACTGCACACTGTGACCTTCTCACAGTGTGCATTAGAAGCTGCAGCAAGTCAGATATCACTTGTCTTATTTCCTGGCTGGAGGACGTACAGCAAGAGTCTCCAAACTTTAAAAACAAACAACCAGTTTGCCATCCTTGGGATTTTAGAAGGGCTGAACTGTAGTCAGTGGGAGTGCCCCATCTTTGGTGTCAGTGGGTGGAATAGTGCCCCATCATTGGTGTCAGTGGGACAAATAGTGTCCCAATATTGGGGTCAGTGGAATAGTTTCCCATTTTAGGTATCAGTGGGAGGAATGGTGTCCCAATATTAGTATTAGTGGGAGAAATAGTGTCCCATTATTGGTGTCAGTGGGAGGAATAGTCCCCATCATTGGTGTCAGTGAGAGGAATAGTGCCCCATCATTGGTGTCAGTGGGAGGAATAGTGCCCCATCATTGGTGTCAGTGGGAGAAATAGTGCCCCATCATTGGTGTCAGTGGGAGAAATAGTGCCCCATCATTGGTGTCAGTGGGAGAAATAGTGCCCCATCCTTGGTGACAGTGGGAGAAATAGTGCCCCATCATTGGTGACAGTGGAAGGAATAGTGTCCCATTATTGGTGACAGTGGGAAGAATAGTATCCCATTATTGGTGTCAGTGAAATAGTGCCCCATTATTGGTATTAGTGGAAGGAATAGTGCCCCATTATTGGTGTCAGTGAAATAGTGCCCCATTATTGGTATTAGTGGAAGGAATAGTGCCCCATTATTGGAGTCAGTGAAATAGTGCCCCATTATTGGTATTAGTGGGAGGAAAAGTGTCCCATTATTGGTGTCAGTGGGAGGAATAGTGCCCTATTATTGGAGTCAGTGGGAGGAATAGTGCCCCATTATTGGTATCAGTGGGAAGAATAGTGCCCCATTATTGGTATCAGTGGGAGGAATAGTGCCCCATTATTGGTATCAGTGGGAGGAAAAGTGTCCCATAATTGGTATCAATGGGAGGAATGGTGTCCCACTATTTATGTCAGTGGCAGGAGTTTTGCCCCATTGTCAGTGTGAGGAATTGTGCCAGCAAAAGGCTGCATCCGGCCTCTAGGCAGCAGTTTGGAGACCACAGACATACAGCATCATATAGCTCCAACCTAGCCTGACCGACCCTAGCCAAATTCTTGCAATTATGAAGGCTCAGCTTTAAAGGTGGGCATTACCTAGGGCGATCTGCTTAGGAATGCCCACTCTTCCAGAATGAGCACAGTCATCACATAGGAGAAGGGACCATTGCTTTAATCTCTTAGCACTAGTTACAGCATTAAACAAGCAGGCAATAATATTACTATTATTATACAGGATTTATATAGAGCCAACAGTTTGCACAGCCCTTTACAAAATGCAAGCAGACAGTAGTTACAATTCAATACAAGAGAAATCAGAAGGCCTCGCTCATTAGAGCTTACAATCTAATCACTGTCCATCAATATCTGCCTACTGGGACTGGTGGAGGGGGCCGCCCCAAAGAAAGTTCTTAGGACCCACCTTAGCACACTTTTGTTGTATGCCCCAAAGGCTATTATATTGAATCAGAGGAAGCCGGATGTATCCCTGGTCTTTTGGAAAAGGATATTTAAATCCTCATTGCGGCTCTACAAGTCCACCTACGCACATCGAGCCTGCCCAACTAAAGCCGACCATTCACTAGAATTTAGTTAAAAAAATGTATTTTTTGGACCTTCCATTGATTTTCTAATAACTAATGAAGTTGAATTGGCTATCGTTTTATGCTGCAATGAAAATAAGAGGAACTTTGAAACTGGAGGAACACTTAAACTAGACGTTAAAAAAAAAAAAAAAAATGGAGGGGTGGGCAGCTATATGGCAGATTAGATTCGATGCAGAGAAATGTAGAGTAATTCACATGGGAGCTAAAAATATGAACGCAAGTTACACAGTAGAGGGAGAACCACTGAGGGTCTAGGCTGGAAAAGGATTGGGGGTCCTAGTAGATGTCACTCAGCAACAGCATTCAATGCCAAGCTGCTGCAAGCAAGACTAGCAGATTATTGGCATGCATTAAAAAGGACATTTTTTCCAGAGATAAAACTATATTTATACTGATGTAAATAGCACTGTACAAAATCCTGGTTCAGCCACATCTGAGTATGCATTCCAGTTCTGATCACTAATCCTCAGGAAGGACATCCTTGAAGTGCAGAGAGTTCAGAGAAGGGCAACAAAGCTTCCAAGGGGGGATTGAGGATCTCAGTTATGAGGAACGACTGCCAACATTCAACTTATTCTCTCTGGAGAAGAGACGCTTAAAGCGGTAGTATACTCTAATGAGAAAAAAAAAAAACCCCTGCAAGACAAAGGCATAATGAGCTAGTATGCATCGCATACTAGCTCATTATGAAAATCTTACCTTAGAACGAACCCCCGACACGGACCCCCAGACACCACTGTGGGAGCTGACATGATCCCTCTGCGTCTCTTCTGGGTTCAGCGGCTCCGGTGCTGTGAGTGGCCGGAGCCCCGATGACGTCACTCACGCGCGGGAGTAATTTTCTGGCAATTTTCGTCAAGGAACTCTGAAGCTCTGCCGGACCTTCAGAGCGCATGCGCCGCACTCGTCAGCGGCTGCATGCAGTGGTAATATCTCCTAAACCGGCACGGTTTAGGAGATATTATTTGTACCTACAGGTAAGCCTTATTATAGGCTTACCTGTAATTAAAAGTCAAAAAAAGCGGTATACTACCGCTTTAAGAGGGGGTGTGTGATAACACTATACAAAAACTTTAAATCGGGACCCTAGCATTGACAGAAAACTATTTCAAGTGATTGTAAAATCTCATTTTTTTTTTAATTAAAAATGTTATACTTACCTGCTCTTTGGAGTTGGTTTTTGCACAGCGCAGCCAGGATCCTCCTCTTCTTGGGACCCTCGTCACTGCTCCTGGCCCCTCCCTCCTGTTGAGTGGCCTCCACAGCAAGCAGCTTGCTATGGGACACCTGAGCCCAGCTGAAGCTCCATTCAGACACAGGGCCATGGCCAAGCCCTGCCCCCCTTCTCTCCTCATTGGCTGACTGACTTTGACAGCAGGGGGAGCCAATGGCGCACACGCTGCCGTCTCAGCCAATAAGGAGGGGAGTCCTGGAGAGCCGAGACACTACTACAACATTGATGTATCTAGATGGGGCTCAGGTAAGTATTAGGGAGGCTGATGCACACAAAGTTTTTTTTTCATCTTAATGCATAGACTGCAATAAAAAAAACCTTCTGCCTTTACAATCCCTTTAATCTAAGGTCTCTAAAAAAAAAGACACATGGCCACACATTGAAGTTGGGACGAGAAACCGTTCAGTCTTAACCACTTAAATAACTGACACTTTCACCCCCCTCTGCCCAGGCCAGTTTTCAGTGCTGTCACACTTTGAATGACAATTGCGCAATCGTGCAACACTGTACCCAAGTTGAATTTGTATAGCTTTCTTTTGGTGGTATTTAAAGTGATTGTAAAGTCCCGTTTAAAAAAAAGAAAAAAAAAAAACACAAAAACAACATGTTATACTTACCTCCTCTGTGCAGTTGGTTTTGCACAGGGCAGCCCGGATCCTCCTCTTCTCGGGTCCCTCGTTCCTGCTCCTGGCCCCTCCCTCCTATCGAGTGCCCCCACAGCAAGCAGCTGCAATTCGGCCCGCCCCCTCTCTCCTGATTGGCTCACTGACTTTGATGAACAGCCGTGGGAGCCAATGTCGCGGAGGTTGTTATCTCAGCCAAACAGGAGGGAGAGTCCCAGGATGGCCGAGGGACTCGTGGGCATCGCTGGACAGAAAGGGGACACAGGTAAGTATTACAGGGATGCTGGGGCAGCTGCTAAACACATTAGGCTTTTTATCTTACTGCACAGAATGCATTACGATAAATGGCCAGTCCGTGCTGAGCTGGCTGAGATTCAGTCTATGGACGGCTTTAGAGAGGTAAGATTGTGGAAATCTCTTTCACAATTGGTGTCAGCAGAGAGTGTAGATAATTCTAAGAAATGTTTAAAGGCGTTTCTTAAGCCCCGTACACGCGTACCGATTGTTGGCCGTAAATATTCGGCCGCCGAACGATCGGCCGATTGACGGCTTTTTAGTAGGATTCTTCCAACAACCGACAGCGACTTTTCGGCCGAACAGAATCGGGTGTGCAGGCTATAAAATTTTTGTTGGCCGTCACCAGAACGGCCGATTGTTCGCCAGTCAGTACAGAATTCGGCCGACAGACAGCAGATGAGCAAGACTGGGCATGCTCAGAAAAGAAAAAACACAGGGAAAGTTAACCATCACATGACATCACTTCTGCAGTCGGCTGTTGTTGGCCGACAAAATTCGTGTGCAGTCTTTTGCACTTTTCAGCCGACAGGACAGCACCGGACAAAAGACGGCCGATCGTTCGGCCGACATTCGGTACGTGTGTACAGGGCTTTAGCGAGCACAATGTACAGAGATATGGAACATGGTAGGGACATATACACACAGGCTAAACTGGATGGACTGGTGTCTTTATTCAACCCTACCAACTATGTAACTAGTGTAAGGCTGCTACAGTCATTTTTAACAAAATTCTAACCATGAATGTGGTTTTTGTTCGGGAACAATCATACTTGTAATGTGCATTGTGAAATGGAATGTAGATTATAAAAAAAAATGCTTTACCAAACTTTGAAAACCTATGGAACTGCTGGCTGTCTACTCAGATAACGGAAAGTAATGCATGTACTTCCATTCTTGGATGTGCATCTAGGAGACTTGATTATTACCCTTGGTTGCTGTGGATGGCAGGGGACATCACCCGTTGCCCCGAGTGGGATTTCTCTTGGGTGAATAAACAACCTACTCCTGGCTTCAAACACATACCCCCGAATGCTAACTTTTATCACCCTTTTCTGGTGTCTTGACCGCTAAGCCTCAACTATGATAGGTATGTAGCACTACTCCCTTGGGAGCTGCCAGTGACCGGTTCCCCTGGGATACTCATAGCAACAACATAATAGTTTAGCAACTTTGAAGTGCTTGGCTCAGTCAAGAAACAGTCTAGTGCAGTGATGGCGAACCTTGGCAACCCAGATGTTTTGGAACTACATTTTCCATGATGCTCAACTACACTGCAGAGTGCATGAGCATCATGGGAAATGTAGTTCTAAAACATCTGGAGTGCCAAGGTTCGCCATTACTGGTCTAGGGGTTTGTTTTTTTGTAGTTTTTTTTGGAGAACTTGGATAGGAGAAGGGATGAGTGGGACACCCCAACTTGAATAAACTATGCACAATTTGCTGGGACGTTTAGATATAACTGAGTTGCGGCAAGGCCGCTGCTTCACCTTGTCACTAGCAGTGAAGAAAATTTTACTGGACTTGTATTACTCTGTGAATCGCTCTTCAGGGCCCAACTAGGCACTCCCTTTATCCCTATTCTTCAGAGTTCTACACAGAATCCCCCTTTACTATAATTCTCTCTGTGTGAGCTGGCTCCTTGATCCCCTGACTTAACTGGAGTGGTCCCCTTCCTGGGCCGACCCTTTGGCAAGTCCCTGAGAACTCACGGACACTGTTTTTCCAGAGAGACTCGGCTCCACCGGATCCTCTGCAGCTCAGCTCCACACCTGGTTCACTAGGCCAACTGCCTAAGACCACCTTCCCCATACACAGCAGGAGGGAGTAGCGACAAGCCATCTGCCTCCTCCTGGGACTCTGCTTCCTGCCAAACATGCCATGTCACATGTCCCCTTCGCTTTTATGAGAGAATGCCCTCCCACTGGGACTCCCATAAAAGCTAATGTGTCACTGGCTGGGTTTCCTCCACTGTCCAACAAGCTCCCTCATTGGATACAGTGGGGACAGTCCCTCAGACCCAGTGAATCACACCTGAAGACATGCAACAGGCAACCTAACAGATCAGGTTCCCCTGATAAGCAGAACAAGCAATAGATGCTTTTTCCTAGCACCTACCTAGGAGGGTGCTACAGATATTTTTTTTTTTTTTTTTTACCTGGGACTACCTGTGAACATTTAGTAATTTTTTTTTTTTTTTTTTGCGCTGTCTACATAGGGAGTTAAGAAGGGGATAGGGTGGGTAAGATTTTGTTTAAGACTTGGGGCAACTCAGTGGCTAATGTTAGCACTTAAGCCTTGCAGCATTAGGCTGATGGGTTCATATCCCAACCAAGACACTACCTGCATGGAGTTTGCATATTCTCCCAATGCTTGCGTCGGTTTCCTTTGGGTACTCCAGATTCCTCCCCCCCCCACTTTAAAGACATGTTGATAGGTTTCTTGGCTCCTGTCTAAATGGCCCCTGGCATGTGTATGCGTATGCATGCATGCGAGATATGGACATTAAATTGTTAGCTGTTAAAGCCAGGGACTTTGAATGTACAGTATGAAAAGTGCTGCATAAATTGTGGACATTATATAAACACCCTTCTTTAATCACAGCTCCCAACTGTCCCTGATTTTGAGTGTCTGTCCCTCATTCGGAACAAAATCCCTCTGTCCCTCCTCATTTGTCCCTCATTTTGGTCTGACATATACATAGTTGCCAACATTTATTTCTGGGAGAAAAAAAAGTTTACTAATCTTTTTTTTTTTTGTAGAATTCTCCTTTAAGGGGGTGTGGCAGGGGGTGTGTCCTATGCCTACGTGTTTTTGATAATAGGTGTCCCTGCAGAAGTTGGGAGGTATGCTTTAACAAATACATAAATGGCTGTAATTTTGGTCCCTGCATGGCCGTTGACTTTTGTACGTTTGTTCTAACTGAAAAACTTTATAAAGAAGAATTAAAAAAAAAAAAAAATGGATGAGAAAAGAACTCTAATTTTTTATTCATCCTGACAATGTAAAAATCAAAACAACACCAACAGAAATGCAGCATGTATTTTTAAAACAGGACAGAGCACACAAAGGGAAGGAAGTGTAATGTTAGGGTCCATGTGGACAAGCCGGCAAATAAAACTAGGCCTGCAGTGAGCTTCATCTTCCTTCCTGCTTCTAAAAGGAAAAGAGCAATCAAAAAAAGCACCAGACATGGTGCAAACGCACACACACGTGCCCACCCTCTCCTATCACATGCTATATCTCCATTTCAGTATACTGGAAGATACAATTATAGTGTTAGGCTAGCTATACACTAGTAGAACTTCATTTGCAATTTTGTTTTAAAAATATTTGTTTGATTTTCTAATCATAAGTGGGTTTAAAGTGACATTCGTTTTCGACCAAAATGGCATTTACAGTTTATTCTTCTTCTTTTTTTTTTACCGGGTACTTCTATAGCACCATCAATTTACACAGCGTTTTACATATACTGTATATTTTACAATCACATCAGTCCCTGCTCTCAAGGAGCTTACAATCTAAAGTCCCTAACTCCCATTCATACATACTAGGGACAATTTAGACGAGAGCCAGTTAACCTCCTGGCATGTCTTCACCTCTACACTTAAAGTGATTGTAAAGTCTGTTTTTTTTTTTCACTATTAAAATAACAAACATGTTATACTTACCTCCTCTGTGCCATTGGTTTTACACAGAGCAGCCCGGATCCTCCTCTTCTCGGGTCCCTAGCTGGAGCTCCTGTCCCCTCCCTCCTGTTGAGTGCCCCCACAGCAAGCAGCTTGCTATGGGGGCACCAGAGCCGAGCTGCAGCTCCATGTGTCCATTCAGACACAGAGCTGCCGTTTGGCCCCACCCCCCTCTCACTTCTGATTCGATTTGATTGACAGCAGCGGGAGCCAATGGCACTGTTGCTGTGTCTCAGCCAGTCCAGAGAGAGAGAGAGCCCTGGGTGGCTGAGGAATGGACATCGCTGGATAGACAGGGGACTCCGGTAAGTATTATGGAGGTGCTGGGGTGGCTGCTGCAAACAGAAGGCTTTTTATCTTAAGCCATAGAATGCATTAAGATGAAAAACCCTTTGGACTTTACAACCCCTTTAAAGAATGTGTTACCCTAACACTTCATATTCCTGATATGTGGCTACTGTACCATGTACTTGCATGAGAAAGTATCCGGTTCTCATTGTATTGCTTCCTATGTGTGAAATCTCTATGATCCTGCCAGTCACTCTGCTTTCCTATTAAAAACTGACTACACTAAGCAGGAGAGCACATTGTGGTCAGTTCCCTAGCTATGCTGGGTGCTCAGTGTACTCTCTTCCAATAGTCAGATTTGTCCTGACACCCCCCCCCCCCACTGCACAGCCATTTACTGGGAAGCTCAGTGTACTGCTGCTCTCCTCCCCCAGCTCTTATACAGCTAAGAACAGAAGTAATGTGATCACCTATAAAAAGGGAAAAAAACATATATAATGATATTTTTATATCTATACCAAAATGTTTTGTCTTTAATTGTAAACTGCATGGGTTGTTTTACATGATGATTGTTTACATTCACTTTAAAGCCCATCTCCTGACAAAAAAAAGTTTATTAGTTACTGTATTAGTTAATTGCTTGTTTTTTTCTAGGGTATCGGGGAATGGGGATATACTTACCTGAACCTCCCCAAATAAGACTGGTCCCTGCTGCTCCTATTACCCCCCGCAGTCTAGCAGTCTTGTGCGGAGGACTGTTACTGAAGTCATCAAGCCAATAGCGTTGCTCTGGATGTGAGGATGTCAGGAACAGTCCACCGCTTGATCATGGGGGAGCCCTGTTAGGATAGGGTGAGTGTTGGCTTTCTACTATCCCCTGGATAAAACAAGCAGTTAAAAAAAAAGGTAAAAAACTTTTTTTTTCCCGGAGTTTGGCTTTAGGCTGGCGATACATTGGTAACATTTTGGCTGATATTTTGTTTCAAAAACATTAATTTGAGTATTGAGTTTCTAATAGCTAGTGGGGTCAAATCGGTGCTCATTTTCATCCATTCATCCATAGTGGTGAGAAAACTAGAATAGCAGGATGAAGAATTTTTCTCAAATGAACAAATTTCTAACTGGTTTTCGTGTGGGAAATTACATTTATTCCAAAATTAAATGTTAAAAAGGCAAAAAAAATTCTCAAGTACATCTAAAAGACATTTGTCAAGTCGCTCAATGTACAGTCCACAGTAAGCGCGCTCTCAGCACACAGCCTCTCGCCTCTCTGGGTGCATATGTGCAGTGGCTGGGCATTAAAGGGCCTTTTTCTTGCTCATGCATAAATGCATTTAGCGGTTGGCAAAAGGTTAAGAAAAAATAAAATAAAATATTTTTTCTTATTTTATTTTTCTTTTGCTATGGCAATGTGAAGACAGCTTTATTTTCCCAATGGGCGGTGATCAGGACTCACATTGTCAGGATCAGTTTGCATCCGCTCTCATAGATAATTCATAGCACACCGCAAGCTTCCTGTGAGACTGCAGTCATCTCGTTTTGATTTGAGACGCTCTGAAATCTCAACACTATTCAAACACATTAATTACCCTTCTTTACAAGTACGCAAAAATTAAAATCACTTTTTCAAAAAACAGGACCCATTCTCAATCCCCCATAGAACACATGGTAAGTAGAACTCATTTATAACATTTTTACAGGTACATATCAGGCAAAATCAAAAAATAAGCTTTGTGGTCGGGGAACACAGCCAACACACAGAGGGCTTTTGCTTTTCATCCAGGCATAGCTGAAGAGGACAAGGTCACCTTGCTGCCAACAAATGGCTTCCTGTTGGCAACCCAATGTTCTGGGAACACCAATAACTGAGAAAAATAAAAATGCAGGTGCAGGCATTACAAGTCCTGCTATAAGTTCTGTATGTACAACCCTCCTGTTAAGGTAAATTTAGTCTTTTTGGCTCCCCTGTAATTAGTGGAGCAGTTTGCAACTGCATTGGACTATTCTAGGCTTCATTGGCTGCAAGGTTTAATGCTTCTCAGCTTTCTGGAGAATTCTAGAATGCAGTGGGCTGGAAGAGGCAAACCCACAGTCTGAATATCTATGTGGTTTTAGCCAATGCCTGTGGAAGAATGTTGATTGTGTGGCTGGGGAGTGCATAAATATTCTAGGCCTGAGGCAGCACTGTTCTTGTCCAGGAAAAAAACTTTCCAGCCTAACGGCCTGCTGCCCTTTTGGGTAGTAAAGCTGTGGTTCCAAGCATGCTCATCGAGGTCCGAGCTATGCAAGAGCTGGGGGGGGCCTGTTCTGCTAGAAATTGCTGGAACCTATTGGGGGATTTCACTGTAAGTAACTATAGACCTGATATGGCACTTTTCCACTGCAAGTACCGGCTCGGCTCCACTCGGCACTGCTTGGCCCAGCTCGACTCAGTTTGCTTTTCCACTGTGTGGTACGAGTCGGCACCTTTCAGCACTGTATAGGCTCTACTCAGCTCGGCTTGCTTTTCCACTGTTGTAGTACTTAGTAGTAAGTGGGTGGGATTACATTGATTCTCTGAACAATCAGTGGCTAGTAGTGACAAACAATCAATGCTGCATGCAAAGGATTGTGGGATATGGTATCGGTACGGCCTGCATGGAACCCCAACCGAGGTGGTACTGTTTAAGCGAGCCGTACCATGTAGAGGAAAAGCGCCGCTGTACCACACCGTACCGAACCGTTCTAACACGTACCATGCAGTAGAAAAGCGCAAAAGCGAGCCAAACCGTTCGGTTCCATGCAGTGGAAAAGCTCCATTAGTTAAACTCTCTAGTATCTTCCTGAATTTAAACTCTCTAGTATCTTCCTGAATATAGACGTTAAACAAAAGACCACATAGATGAGTTATGGCTGGAAAAAAATATTTTAAGCAACAGACAGCATGGATTCATGAAAGACAGAAGTTGTCAAACCGGATTTCTTTTTACGAGGAGGTAAGTAAAACCTTGGACAGAGGGGTGGCTGTGGACGTGTTATACTTGGATTTTGCAAAAGCGTTTGACACAGTTAACCACACATGGCTAATGTGTAAGGTAAAGTCTACAGGCTTGGATAGATCGGTTTGTAAATGGATAGAAAATTGGCTAAGAGAGAGAATTCAGAGAGTAGTGGTTAATGATTCTTAAGCCTCGTACACACGCGTCGAAAATCGGCAGGGAATTTTCGTCCGACGACCGATCTGCCGATTTTCAGATTGTTAGTATGATGCTTCCGACAACCGACTCCGACTTTTCGGCCGAAAGAAAATCCTGGTGTGCAGGCTATAAAATTTTTGTCCGCCGTCAAACACGGCCGATTTTCGCGCAGTCAGTACAGATTTCGACAGGGAAAAATCTAATGAGCAAGACTGGGCATGCTCAGAGAAGAAAGAACACAAAGAAAGCAAACCAACACATGACATCACTTCTGAAGTAGAATTTTGTCAGGCAAGAAAATTCGTGTGCAGTCTAGAGCACATTCCAACCAACAAAACACCACTCTGGACAAAAGACGGACGATCGGTCGGCCAATAATCGTTGCCTGTGTACTAGGCTTTACTCTGAATGGTCTAAGGTTATCAGTGGTGTACCCCAAGGTTCAGTGTTGGGACCCTTACTTTTTAATATCTTTATAAAGGATATATGGTCTGGGAATAAAAGTACCATTTCAGTTTTTGCAGATGACACCAAGCTTTGCAGTGGAATAACTTCTTTCCAGGATGTCTCCAACTTACAAGCTGACCTCAATGCACTGTTTCATTGGGCAACTATGTGGCAAATGAGGTTTAATGTTGATAAAATGTAAAGTTAAAGTTATGCACTTGGGGGCTAAGAATATGCATGCATCACACATACTAGGAGGATTAGAACTGGGGGACTCCGTAGCGGAGAAGGATCTGGGTGTTCTGGTAGATCATAAGGTTAATAATAGCATGCAATGCCAAGCTGCGGTTTCCAAAGCAAGCAAAGTCCTTTCTTGTATTAACAGAGGCATGGACTCCAGAGAGAGATATCATTTTGTCCCTGTACAAATCATTAGTAAAACCTCATCTGGAATATGCAGCTCAGTTTTGGGCACCAGTTCTCAAAAAGGATATCGGGGAACTGGAGAAAGTGCAGAGAAGGGCAACCAAACTGATAAAAGGCATGGAGGAGCTCAGCTATGAGGAAAGATTAGAGGAACTGAATTTATTCTCTCTTCAGAAGTGGAGATTAAGGGGGGATATGATCAACATGTATAAATACATAAGGGGTCCAATAGTGAACTTGGTGTTGAGTTATTCAATTTAAGGTCATCACAGAGGACAAGGGGGCACTCTACATCTAGAGGAAAAACGATTTCTTCTCCAAATACGGACAGGTTTTTTCACGGTAAGAGCTGTGAAAATGTGGAATAGACTCCCTCAAGAGGTGGTTCTGGCTAGCTCACTAGTTTGCTTTAAAAAAAAAAGCCTGGATTCTTTCCTGGGTGTACAGAATATTAATGGGTACTAATATTTATAGGTAAAGTTTATCCAGGGAATATACGATTGCCTCTCGGGGGACTAGGAAGGACATTTTTCCCCTGCTGTAGTAAATTTGATCATGCTTTGCTGGAGTTTTCGCCTTCCTCTTGATCAACTGCGGGTATAGGATTGTGTATATGGGATTGTATGGTTGTGTTTTCTTTACGATTTTTTGTTTTTTATTGGTTGAGCCAGATGGACTTGTGTCTTTTTTCAACCTAACTATTTAACTGAGGATCTGGTCTGGAGGGTTCACGGGAGAAATATCTGGCTGAGATTGGAAGGAGGCACCCAAATACCCAAGGGCATTGTGAGTACATACCTGTGTGTAGGATCCTAGTGACTGTTACTACTATCCCTTGTGTATCAGTGTGTATCAGTGTGTATCAGTGTCAGAGCTTGATTGATTGGGGACAATGGTGTTTCAGTGCTGCTCAATCCCTTAGATGCTGGTAGAGGGACCGCACTAAGAAGCTTTGATAAAGTGAATTATGTCCTCTTGTGATTACATTGTGCTACTGGAGTATCTCACAGCTTCCCTGCACCCTACCCAAGTTCAACTTTCAGTAAGGTTTTAAAAAGATACCTCAGACTGTTCATTGAGCCAGAAGAGTGGCTGTTGCTGTGTGCCTGGCTGCCACTGCACTCGTTTGGAAAAAGAATCTGGGGAAAAAACAGAGGGCCCTTTCAGGAGTGAGTGCTACACATATTGGAGGTAAGGGTAATGAATCTCATAAGGTAGAATCTACAAAAAATTTAGATAAGCCTTACATGAGGTACCATTCCTGAATATACAACAAAGTGGAAACACCCCTCATCAAAGCATGATGGCTAGAGCAGTGTTTCTCAACCTTTTGTCAGTCAAGGCACCCTTTAACCACTTAAGCCCCAGAAGATTTTACCCCCTTCCTGACCAGGGCCTATTTTGCGATTCGGCACTGCGTGATTTTAACGGACAATTGCGCGGTCGTGCGACGCTGTACCTAAACTAATTTGACGTCCTTTTTTTCCCCACAAACAGAGCTTTCTTTTGGTGGTATTTGATCACCTGTGCGATTTTTTGATCATGCGCTATAAACAGAAAAAGAGCGTCAATTTTGCAAATAATAATAATATTTTTCACATTTTTTTTATATGAAATTCCCCCCCCAAAAAAAAGTCAAAATTTTTTAACATTTTCGGCCAATTTGTTTAATGCTACATATGTTTGGTAAAAAAAAAAAAAAATCTCAAAAAGCGTATTTTGATTGGTTTGCGCAAAAGTTATCGCGTTTACTAACAAAGGGAAAGATTTTTGTCATTTTTGTTGTTTTTTTTTAACGCGTAATGGCGGCGATCTGCGATTTTTCTTGCGGTACTGCGACATTGCGGCGGAACAGATTGGACCCTTGACTGACATTTTTGACACTTTTGGGGTTACCAGTGACATTACTACAGTAATCAGTGCTATATATATGCACTGTTACTGCAAAATGACACTGGCAGGGAAGGGGTTAACTTTATTGGGGAAGGGTTAAGTGTGTCCCTAGGGGCTTGTTTCTAACTGTGATTGGACATGGCTACTGGTGTAGGAACAGTGATCAACGGTCCTACATAGTAGAACCGTATGATCACTATTCTTACACAGGGGAGAATGACAGACGGCTTGTTTACATCAGCTGCTTGCTTTTCTCCCTTCACGGCAGACGATTGCGAGTGACCGGCGGACATCGGGTCGGCCGGTCACACGCACGGACTTCCCAGGTAACGAGCTGGGGCGGGCGCGCGCCTCAGCGGGCGCACGCTCGCCCCCTATTGGCTCACATGCAAGTGACAGGCGAGTGACGTACCCATACGTCACTCTGCCTGGCCGGGGCTGACTGCTGCAGTATATGTACTTGCAGCGGTCAGCAAACGGTTAAAAATTATGGACAGTCTCGATGTACCCTATTCTAAAATGTATAAACTTTTCTAATAGTTTTACATAATGCAGTAACATCCACACAAGTAAGACACCCAAACTTAGAGGTGACTTCCAAAGCAAATCCACTTTTGCAAACTGGTCCTGACTAGTATTACAATGTTTCTCTTCTCCCTTATTTTTTTCTCCTTCCCTCAGCTAATGTGAACCAATCACTGATGGAGAGGGGCAGGGGAGGGACAAACAGCTAGAAGGTTGTAATGGGCACAATAAAAACTTGTGGCTTTGTGTGACTAAAAGGCAGTCTTTATCCACATGCTGGCTTGTATAAAGTTTCTGGGCAATTTTTAAGCATTTTGCCAAGGCTCCCCTGAAGAAACCTCAAGGCACCCCAGTGTGCCTGGGCACCCTGGTTGAAAAAGGCTGGGCTAGAGTATGGGACTTGGAATATACCACTAGGAGTCACATGGTTTACAAAAATAAAAGGATAAAAAAAAAACAGTATTAATTTTACACAAATAGGACACAAAGACATAAAATTGCCATCAAGTTTGACCTAAGAAGACGTATGTGAAACTGTAGAGTATCAAGTTGAACTGCGTTGATTCTCCCCAGTTTGCATATATCTTGTGAAACCCAACGCCAATTTTTTGTTTTTTTTCAAATGTATTATTTCATCGGATAGTGTGAGTAAAACAATACAAAAATAACGGTACACCCGTGTATAGAGTACATAGGATTGTCACATAGGCTCCAGAAGCCTATGTGACGGGGTGAGAGCACAGGATTGCAGTGGCAAGACAGGGATGGAGTTTTGCCACCCTGTAACAAAAATTACCTAAAAATAAGAAACCTCAGTGCAGGATCACCAGGCATTATTTTATGAAAATATCCTTTTAATGAAAGCTGCAGATTTTAAAAGTGGTAATAAAAAAAAAAAAAAAAGAAATCCTGCAAGGCAATGTCATAATGTGCTAGTTTGTATCGCATACTAGCACATTATGATAGACTTACCTTAGAACGAGGCCCTCCAGTGCGGCCATGCCACCACTGAAACGGCCAACATCTTCCTTTCGGGTTCAAGGCCTCCAGCTACATGAATAGCATTGCACCCAAGAGCTGCTGTTTATGGCACGGGCTCTGGAGGTCCGGCACTGTAAGTCGGAAAGGTTAAGAGTGCATGCACCGGTGATGTCATTGGCTGCATTGCACTTGGAATATCTCCAAAACTGTGCAAGTTTAGATATTCACAGTACCTACAGGTAAGCCTTATTATAGGCTTACATGTAGGTACAATGGTGGAACAAAGTTTATGATCAACTTGAGAAAATATTGAAAATAACTTTTGAACTTACATGAGATTTTAGTGACTGGGTTTGCATTGAGCTTAAACTGATGTCATGAGAAATGTTTGGCTGACATAACCATGAAATCTTGCCAATGACATTAAAATTTGATGTCCATCCTCCGGGGATCCGCTCCTACACAGGAATGCTTAGACAGTGCTTACAAAGCTGCTCATCAGTGTCAGACAAACATTGCAGGTGCAATCAACTAATCTGCATTATTTATGAACTCAGATTTATCCCTTGGGCTTAGAAGAGCTATTCACTGGAAAAATAAGGTAAGAATATAAGTGCCCCCAGCCACAAGTCTGGTTCCAATGGAAGGACACAGGCTACTATGGAAGAGTGTTCAAATTTTGCACCAGAAATATTTGAGTTCTGATAACTCTCAAAACTGGAGAGTGCGTAATCTGGTGCAGCTCTGCATAGGAACCAATCAGTTTCCAGTTTTTCTTTTTTTGGCAAAGCTTAATTGGACAAGTTAAAGTTAGGCAGCTCATAGGCAGTGCAAATTTCCCGTGGTTGCAGTAAAGAAATGTGCACGATTCCTCCATTAACACAGACAGTGTTGACAGGGGAATCCCTCCCGCCGAGCAATTGTCTTCTCCTGGTGGGGGAAGCCACCCTCTCCGGGAGAAGACAGCGATTATCACTTAGCAGCCTCTTGCAAAAATCTGAATAGAATCCAGTTGGCTGGTTGTACCAAAGTTGATCTATTGATCAACTTGGTACATTCAGCCTGCCCATTAATGGTCTAAATCAGGTCGAACCATGTATGGCCAGCCTTCTAGGCTGATTGGCTACCATGCACAGCTGCACCAGATTTAGCATTCTCCAGTATTAGTAAATCAACCCTTTTCTTTCATTTTCCATATTTGAGATGAAGCAGGTCGAAAGAGTGTCTTTATCCCCCCACCCCCCACTGCAAGTCTTATGCCTCGTACACACGCAACGATTGTTGGCCGTGAATTTTCGGCCAACGTCTGATCGGCGACTTTTCGGCCAAATAAAATCTGGTGTGCATGCTATAAAATTTCTGTTGGCTGTCACCACAACGGCCGATTTTTCGTCAGTCAGTACAGATTTCGGCAGACAAAAATCTGATGAGCAAGACTGGGCATGCCCAGAGAAGAAAAAACACACGGAAAGTAAACCAGCACATGACATCACTTCTGAAGTTGGTTTTTGTTGGCCGAGAAAATTTGTGTGCAGTCTAGAGCACATTTCAACCAACACAACAACACTGGACAAAAGATGGCCGATCGGTCGGCCGATAATCGTTGCGTGTACGAGGCATAAGAGTTTTTATTAAAGGATAAACAAAGGCATTTTCATTTTGGATAGAGTGGAGATGGATTAGAACACCTGTCAGGTTTTATTGCTGTCTGTGTCCTCATTAGGCCTCATGCACACAGGACGTTTATTTAACGCCTCTAGTAGCCAGCAGCGTTTTTGCAGAATAAATGCCTGAAGCTTCTAAAAGTGTCTTAAGCTTTTACAAGGTTAGGAGCTTTTACAGGCATCAAGCTCTTGGATGTTAAATCATTTCATTAGGCCAGAATAAATAATGTGTCCACAGGTACAATCATTTCTTCCCTCATTCAACCCTGCTAGTCTTAACGAGGTTCCTAAGCTTTTTTCTAACACCATCTAACCACCTGTCCCCTGGATCCTGCTCCATCACAGAATGCTACGCTCACCCTTTGACTCTATTCTACACTCTCTAATGCCCCATACACACGTGCAGATTATCTGCAGACTTTTGTCTGCAGACTTACCTTTTCTATATAGTGCAAGGGCCTGCCGGATTGCATACAAATTGAAAGTGTTTAGGTTTGACCTCATATTATATGGTTTTGGTAAGTCTGCAGACAAAAGTCTGCAGATAATCTGCGCGTGTGTATGGGGCATTACTCACATTTTCAAGCGCTCCCTCTCTTCTGGCATCTTCCCCAACTCTCAAACATGCGCTAGTCACCCCTATCCTTAAAGCCCTAACTGGACCCCACCAATCTTAACCTATGCCCCATCTCCTTACCCTCCTTCTCCTCCAAACTCCTTAAAAGACTCGTCTACAAACGACTGAGTGACCATCTGACTAAGAAAAAAACTTCTTGATCCCTACTGAGGAAGTCAATGCCTGTGGTTGGGCTTCGACGTCACGCATATAGGGGACAGAGCCTGCTTGCTGGAAGATGTCTCTTCCTAGATACCGTTTATGCTGATTGCTATGTGCTTTGGAAGCGCCACCTTTGTGAGTACCATTCCTTTACTCAATAAAGCGGTTTACTGCAACCATACAGAGCGAGCACTAGATCTCTTCCTTTGTTCCCCTTTTAGGTCTATCAGTGAGAATCCCTCTGGAGGCGATAGGCTATCCATAGCCTTTACTATCTGAAGGTCCCTGTGTATATAAAACGCTGTGATTGACCCAGCAGTGGGTCTATAGTAGAGGTGAGAGACCAATTCACCTAGTGGTGGGATTGCACTAATCACGAAAGCACTAATTAAGTTTTGCACAAGATTCTTTTGGACACGTGGATTCACCGTTTATTTGATTGATTGTATGGACATTGGAACATGTATGGACACTGATTTTGAGTTTTATTACACTATGTGTGCACATGACTGGCGCAACACTACTTTTTGGTTTATCTTGATCCCCTTCAGTCTGGATTTCGCCCTCAACACTCCATGGAAACTGCTCTGCTTAAACTCACAAACGACCTACTAACAGCAAAAACCGACGGACACTATTCTGTACTACTTCTGCTGGACCTCTCTGCTGCCTTTGATACAGTGGACCACCGCCTCCTCCTCAAAAAACAGCAACACACAATGGGAATGGGGCAAAGATAGCGATAAGCAATAGATGATGGTATTAATGGGATCTTTAAAGGTTTTGGGTCAATTTATGTAATTTTTTTTATGTAATTTTTTTAACGATATTTAGATGGGGTGCTGTATTATATTATTATTATTATTATAATTATTATAATTCAGTTTTTTTTTCATGTGACCTAGAAATCGTCAAGGTGCGTTTAAGGTGGTCAGATGAGATTAAAATATAATTATTTGACCTCAACTCCAAACGATATGTATGGCGGAAATCCAATACAGCAGAGACTGGAGCACTTGTCAGGATAGAAGGAAAAATTGATAGGGCAAATTACAGTAAAATTCTTGAGGAAAATCTGCTGCCCCAGAAAGTTGTCAATGGGAAGAAGGTTTACCTTCCAACATGACAATGAGCCAAAGCACACAGTAACAATGACCACATAGGGGTTGAAGAAGAAAAAGGTGAATGTCCTTGCATGGCCTAGTCAGAGCCAAGACCTAAACCCCATTGAAAAACCTGTGAAATTACTTGAGGACTGCAATCCACAGTCAGTCACCATTACATTTAACTGAACGTGAGCAGTTCTGGACAGAAGAGTGGGCAAATATTGCAAAGTCTAGATGTTCAAAGTTAGCAGAGGCAGACTAAAGGCTGTAATCAAAGCAAAAGGGGGTGATCCTTTTTCCAACTCAGTGTTGGTTTTATTTTTCGGACATGTTGGTGTTATATCTTTCACTTACATGTTATTAGGTGCACTAGAAAATACAGCTGGATAACAGCCCATTCACACTGATCCTACTTGGACCGCGACTTGGTCAGACTGACAAGTCACGCACCGCCACGTCCCATAGTGTAGCACAGGAATGGTTCTAATAGGAGCGACACAAGTCGCTCCGACTTAGAAAAGGGTCCTGTACTACTTCGGGGCGACCTGGAGCGACTTGCATAGACATTCATTTTATGAAGTCCGTGCAAGTCGTGCCGAAGTCACGCTGCACGCGACTTCACAGGTCGCCCCTTAGTCGGATCCGACATAGTGTGAACGGAGTCTAAATCAAAAACTGTATTTGTCTTCATTTCAGGTTACAAAGCAACAAAATGTGATTTTAAAAGGGGGTGATTCTTTTCTATACCCACTGTGATAGACAGACAGACAGACAGACAGACAGACAGACAGACAGACAGATTTTTTTTTTTTACATACGCACAGTTTCAAAACTTGTAGCATTAACGTCATTAATCCATTATTAATACACGTAAGCTCTGACCTCTGGGCACTTTAGATTTATACATTTCGCTGTGACCTGTACCGGGGTTCCCTTTTGGAAGGTTGTTTAGAAAAACTGCTGGCCAGACCGATGAAAAGTATATTACAGGTGTGTGGACAGAATGACACACAAACATATCTGAGCACAAGACAAATATTCTGGAATTTCAGGAGGAAAATAATTGTCGGAAAATGAAACCCCCTAGAAAAGCCAGAGCTGAAGTGGCTGAGAATGAAAGGGAAGGGAGCACATGATCGGGAAGAACAGCCATCTTGTTTCCATAGATAAATCAATTACAGGATGAACATTTCCAAACTATTTCCTTCATAGCTGACCTAGATGTGCAGCACTGAAAAGGCAGGTCACAGGCAAGCTAGGGACAATTTGTGTTAAGGAAAAAAAAAAAAAAAAAAGATGCATATACTGTGTGTATAAATATATACACTACACTTTCAAAAGTATTGGGACGCCAGCCTTTACAACACATGAAATTTAATGGCATCCCAGTCTTAGTCCATAGGGTTCAATATAGGGTTGGCCCACCCTTTGCAGCTATAACAGCTTCAACTCTTCTGGAAAGGCTGTCCACAAGGTTTAGGAGTGTGTCTATAGGAATGTTTGACCATTCTTCCAGAGGCGCATTTGTGAGGTTAGGCACTGATGTTGGAAGAGAAGGCATTACTTGCAGTTCCCACTCTAATTTATCCCAAAGGAGTTCTATGCGGTTGAAGTCAGGACTCTGTGCAGGCCAGTCAAGTGCCTCCATCCCATACTTGCTCATCCATGTCTTCATGGACCTTACTTTGTGCACTGGTCCAAATCATTTGGTGGAGGGGTATTACGATGTGGGGTGCTTTTCCAGGGGTTTGGCTTGGCCCTTTAGTTCCAGTGAAGAGAACTCTCAAAGCGTCAGCATACCAAGACATTTTTATGCTCCCAACTTTGTGGGAACAGTTTGGGGATGGCGCCTTTCTGTTCCAACATGACTGCGCACCAGTGCACAAAGCATGGATGAGCAAATCTGGGTGGAGGACCTGGACTGGCCTGCACAGAGATATAGCTACATACATATAGATATAGATATATAAATACATACATATACACACACACACAGCTTGCTTGATTGCTGCAATCCAAAGATATCAGCTTCTTCAGGCTTTTTCTGACTCTCTGACATTATGCTCTGGGTCTTACAGTAGCTGGTGAGAAGCTTCAGCTGGGCACCCTATGTGCCGCTCCGAATGATGCCGGCAATTCCTGCTAAACATTGACTTCAAAGCAGTCCCCTGCTTTTAGGAGTTCATAGAGATAGGGAGGGCATTGCTGAAACCAGTTGACTAGAAGGCAATGCAGGTTAAGCAAGGGGAGTGATTTTAATAACGCTTTATGCAATGTTCACCTACAATGCTGCCACCATCGTGATGTCAACGCTTTGGACTATAGGGATCATGTCCCTTATAGCCAGGTTGCTGAGTAAGGGGTTGGATGAAGCTGAAGTCATTCAGCCTGAAAGTTAGTAAGTGGCCTTAGGCTATACAGTAGTGCAAATTGCAGAGCACACTATGGGAGAAACACAGGGTAGGAAGGGGTCAGTGGTGCTAATGGATTACCACGAGGAGTGCATCCTAAACCACTGGAGCAAGTTGTGACATCATTTTTCTAATTCTCACTTTAGCTTTAAGCTGGCCAGCAGGGACTGGCTGAGATTCGAACAATCTGTAGGAGGGTTAATTGTACCTAAGTTGGGTACAACCAGCAAGCCAAATTTTTACTATAGCCGCTAGCAGTAATCACTGTGTTATCCTGGCTGGGTCCCCATGACTGGGTTGCAAGAAAGAAAATCCCATAATCTATGGCCTATGGCCTGCCTTACTGTGTATCTTGGGTCTGCTCCTGCTCTCTAAAAAGAGTTGATGATACAGAGGGCTGAGAAAGAGTTGACATAGGAAGCTGTGCTGATAAACCAAGATGATGAATTAGGAAGTAGGTGTGTCACCCATTTGGCTGTGGAGTGTGGAAAATGTGCGTGAATCACAAAAATGGATGGACAGAATTACAAAAAGTTGAAACCGTATGCGTTTACGTATTTCATCTGTGCGTTTGGCCTTTTGCCCGAAGCATCACTGAGATTTCGCACTCTTCACAGGAGATATGTTTTAAGTGAACTTGAAATTCATTAAAAATGTACTCCTCAGATTAAAATTTGTGGGATTATACAGAATCCTAATCTTCTGCCCTTCAAACTCTATATTCGAAAAGGTCACCATATCACTGGTCTCTGTTCCAATTCTTATCTTCTCTATTGTTCCAAGTCAAATAGACACTACTGATAAGATAAAAGCATCAGCAGCTTTCAGTACTAGAATTTCGCACAATGCTCATACAAAAATTCTCGTCAGAACGTTCTTAGAACATTCTTTTTTTTGCCATCATTGAGTCAACTAATTTCTTCTAGACCTGCTATTTCAATGCAATCCCAGACATATTAAAGAGGTAAAATATTAAACAGGTTTATATTCAATATGAACAACTTTTTGTAGGCTTTTATCCCAAAACAAATGAAAACCAGACTTACAGTTAAAGTTTAATTTAAGAAAACTTTTCCATCATGTTCCTTCAATTTTTTCCATTACTACCAATAAAAATGACCATCGATTTAACCTCAATAATGCTTAGAAATTCAAACAAATGTTCAAAAATGAAGACCTTTCACACTAAATTCTACTAGTATTTAAGCCCATCTCCGGGCAAAAAAAAAAAAAGTTTTCCCATGCAGTGCACCTGCTCGCTTTGTCTAGGGGTGAGGGGAAAGCATATACTAACCTGAACCTTCATTCCACTGGAAAACAGCACCCCCCCACGGTCCAACAGTGAACTGTTCCTGGTCTATGGAGCCTGTCCTGGGCTTGATGACATCAGGAACAGTCCACAACTCAAGATGGCTGGAGCGCCAGGGTGCTGGGCCAGTCTTGATCTTGGGGGACTTAATATTCACATACTGTATATCTAATTTCTTGAACATGAATATCTAAAAAAAAAAAATGCACTAGGGTCCTATCTTTCATTGAACTGGTGTGAATCAGCCTACACCAACTACCTGGATTCTAAATTGAAATAATAGGCAGTCCAACTTTGTTACTGGTTGCCTTATGCGTACAAATGTTGCTGTGTATGCAACATTAGCAAATTACTATTGTTGCTAATAAAAATGATTGAAACAGAAAAGAAAAAGCAGTAGATTCTATTACTTGCGCATACACCGATTCCATTTGATCATGGGATCAGATTATGCAAGTTTTGGTAGTCTCTCAAAACACAATGGACTGCTGTCAAGCAGATTCAACATACTGCAAACGCACCAAGTGTCCCACAACACTAGATGACCCAAGTCTTTGGAGTCTCCTGAGACTTCATACAGCTGTGGGGAGAAATGGCAAAGAACCCTGAAAGCCTTGCATGTTTCCAGAAATGCGCTAGACTGCGGCCTGGGGGCCAGTTGTGATCCTTTGCTAGTCTCTCTTTGGCCCTTGGGGAACTATTCAACCAACTGACACATTTGATGGGACACCATTCCTCCCACTGACACCATTGATGGCACAAATCTTCCCATTGACACCAACAATGTGGTCTTATTCCCCCATTAAAGCCAATGTGGGGGCACTGTTAATGCCCACTGATGCTAGGGCATTTTCTACTCCCGCTGGCCATGGTCTAGCTCCCCCCCCCCCCCCCAAAGCCTGAAGGACAGTAAACTTGCCCTTTGCTTAGAAAGTTTGAAGACCCCCTGCTCTAGACTGTTGTTGAGTGGACTTCGTATTGCATATGGGCCAAGTCCCACTATCATAGGACCAGAAGATCCAAATCTCGAGAGACTAGCAAAATAGAAATTTCATACAGCTGAAGAGAACTTCAAAAAGATTTGAAGAGCAGTGGACTGCATACATATCTACACACTATTGAGGCACAGAGTGATTCAAGTCTCAGGCATATCCAGGTGTGAAACATCTGGGGAGACCTCATACATCTGTCAGGACACCAAGAGAGAA
The DNA here is from genome assembly GCF_965119305.1 of Pelophylax lessonae. Lineage (NCBI taxonomy): Eukaryota > Metazoa > Chordata > Amphibia > Anura > Ranidae > Pelophylax > Pelophylax lessonae. Next base: position 641,068,131 of record NC_138770.1, on the reverse strand, counting down.
ACCCAAAAGTCTTGCGAGTGTCAGAATGTTGAGTGGCTTCAGGTTACTGAAATAATGTAGCGCAACACTGGTTTGTGAAAAAATTTTCACAAACCAGTGTTGAGCCACATTATTGCAACCTCCTTTTCTTTTTGGTTCTCTGCCATATTTGATTGGTTGCTGTGCTCCCCGGTCTATAATATAGCAGGGGATACCCCCTACCTTGGATTGCTGTGGCTGGGTTGTGGTACCCTGGGACATTCCATATTCAGCTTCAGGTTACTGCCTACATGCCAAATCTATAATGGTGAAATCAGATAATCCAAGTCTTGAGAGTCTAGGGAAGATGCAGAACATCTTTGAAGACAGCTGCCAGGAGACTGGGCAGGAGAGTGCCTTGAAACAAAATGTATATAAGGATAGGGGACACTTATGCAAACCAGACGGGTCATAGTAGCTAATAGTAGTATATCGGTGTAACCTGTCTCCTCATATACGAGTATTAAATGCCTCTTTCCTTGTATCAGCTTGTGGTCTAAAGGTGATTTCCCTGACAGTGACCCTCAAGTTTCTTGGGAAACTTGACATCATGATACATGAATAAAAAAAAAAAAAAAAAAGGAGCAAACATAGCAAAAAAATGGCTGTAGAATGTTCAAGGAACAGTTTGATACCTAGGACTTCTCGGATGCCATCGGCAGAGCTGGCTCTTGTGCTACTAAAGATAAACCGCAGTTCTTATGGGATTTGTTTGATGTTTCTCAGCAGTGATATTATTGCACTATTTACTTTTCTCACAAAACATTCCTTGGCAGCCAAGCAATATGATTTTAAAGCAATCATCTTTCTTCCCCAGAGAATGCAGCAAAAAAACATTGGGTTACATAATCCTGGGATGGAAATGAGCCTGATCGTTGTAAGCTCTACCTTCCGACCCATCAACCCTTCCATTTCATGTTTTTCATCACTTAATAATCCACTTTTCTCCTCTTTTACAGTGTACAAATTGAGCGAAGCTCAAAAAGCAATGCTTTTAGTTTACAAAAACATTCATACATTAAACTCAACACTTCCATTTTTTTTATTTTACGAGCTGCATTTTCATAAAACTTTAAATTCATTTTTAATGCACATTCATTACTTTGGCAGAAAAAAAAAAAAGTTATTGAAGTGATTAAACTTTTTTCATAAACAAAATAATCTTTTATTTATTGCTACACAAACCATTTTGAAATGGTATTTTAATAAAAAGAAAATATCATCATCCCACTTTCATCCACAGCCAGCTAAGACTTTCCAAATGTGCTTCAAATTTCTGATTTTGATTCCTTAAAACCACAGCGACATATTGATGGGGTCTGCTTGGATCAGAATGCTTTCAAAACTCTTTATGTAGTTTACAGTTGAGGTCCATGGAGGAGGTAAAAATGGTGGTTTTACTGTCCAGACCCTTAAGCTGCAAAACAGTGTTTTACATTTTTGGGAAGCAAAAATACCCCCCCCCCCCCCCTGTAGTGTTTGGTGGTCAGTACTGGCATCAAATGAAACCCAATTAACTCAATGGGGCTGCACGGTATTTCCATTAAAAAATCATATTCCTCTGTCCAAAAAAAATAACAGACATTCAGGCACCTTAATACCACCTGAATGTCTGCACCCCCTGTGCCGCTCGGTGAAAAGCGAATAACGCAAGGGTAACTGGACTATTACTGGATACATAACTCTTTATGCAAATGCACATCCAAGTCTCTTCATTTTCACCTATATCTATATTAGTTCCTGTGAATTTCCGTTAAACAAAAAGTTGAATACCGTGCAAATGGTTACAATGATTCTAAAGGCAGAAGATTTTTTTTTTTATCTTAATGCGTACTATGCATTATGATAAAACAAAAAAACTTGTTAGTGCAGCAGCCCACCTAATATTTACCTGAGCCCCGTCTAGATCCAGCAATGTTGTGTGAGAGCCTCGGCTGTCCAGGACTCTCCCTCCTGACTGGCTGGGACACAGCAGCAGGGGCCACTGGCTCCCACAGCAGTCAAACTCAGTGAGCCAATGAGGAGAGAGAGGGGGGCAGAACTGCGGTTCAGTGTCTGAATGGACAAACAGAGCAGTGGTTCGGCTTGGGTGCCCCCATAGCAAGCGGCTTGCTGTGGGGGCACTCGGCAGGAGGGAGGGGCCAAGAAGTAAGTATAACATGTTTTTTTATTTTTTGTTTAAAAATAACAGACTTTAAGAGCCGGTTCACACTGAGGCGATCCGACTTCGAGGGGCGACCTGTGAAGTCGCGGTGCACGGACTTCACATAATGGAAGTCTATGCAAGTCGTTCCCAGGTCGCCCCAAAGTAGTACAGGACCCTTTTTCTAAGTCGGAGCGACCTGTGTCGCTCCTATTAGGACGGGTCCTGTGCTAATCAATGGTGAGCGACCGAGCGCGACTTGTCAGGCTGACATGTCGCCTGACAAGTCGCGCTAGTCTGAATGGGGTCTAAAAGTTCTGGACTGGAAGGATTTGCCCCCTTAATGACCAGGCCATTTTTTGTGATTTGGCACTGCGTTACTTTAACAGACAATTTTGTGGTCGTGCGTCACTGTACTGAAATAAAATTGATGTCTTTTTTTCCCCACAAATAGAGCTTTCTTTTGGTGATATTTGATCACCTCTGTGATTTTTATTTTTTGTGCTATAAAAAATATTTTTCACATTCGGCTATATATAACATTCCAAAAAAAATAAATAAATAAATAAATAAATTAAAATATCAAAATTTTTTCATCCTTTTAGGCCAATTTGTATTCTGCTACATAGTTTTGGTAAAAAAAAGAAAAAAGCGTATTTTGGTTTGGTTTGCGCAAAAGTTATCGCGTCTACAAACTAGGGGCAAGATTTATGTAATTTTTATTTATTTATTTTTACTAGTAATTGCGGCGATCCGTAATTTTTAGCGGGACTGTGACATTGCGTCGGACAGATCGGAACCCTAACTGACCTTTTTAACACTTTGGGGAAGACCAGTGGCATTACTACAGTAATCCGTGCTAAAAATATACACTGTTACTGCAATAATGACATTGTCAGTGAAGGGGCTACCCTAGTGGGTGATCAAGGGGTTAAATGTGAGCCTAGGGGAGTGTTTACTAACTGTGGAGGGGATGGGCTTGTGAAATGATCCTAGAGTCCTGTGATCCTATATAGAAGGATCACAGGCGGTCTGATCATTTCAGAACGGTCAGCTGTGTTAACAACAGCTGGTCGTCCTTCTCTCTCAGCGGGGAGCGGTCGCGGGTGGCCAGCGGCAATCACGGCCGGCGGACCTGTGCATCGGCATCCCTGCTGCCTAGTGGGGGCGGGAGCGTGCCACCAGCGGAGCGTGCTCGCCCCCCAGCACCAAGTGCACGACCAACGTACCCCCTATGTCTGTTCGCGCAGGAGGGTGCGGAACTGGTTACCATTACTTTAAAGGAGTTGTAAAGGCATTAAGATAAAAAGCATGCTGTGTGTAGCAGCCTCCCCAGCACCCCTTAAGACTTCCCTGAGCCCCATCTCTGTCCAGCGATGTCCAAGAGTCCCTCTGATTGGCTGAGACAAAGCAGTGGCTGTCAAGTCAGTCAGTTAGCCAACCAGAAAAGAGGAGGCGGGGCCAAATGGCAGCACGGAGCTGCAGCTTGGCTCGGTGCCCCCATTGCACGCTGCTTGCTGTGGGGGGCACGCAACAGGAGGGAGGGGCTAGGAGCAGCGAATAGGGACCCGAGAAGACGAGGATCCGGGCCACTCTGTACAAAACCAACTGCACAGAGGAGGTAAGTATAGCATTTTTGTTATTAGAAAAAAAAACACGAGACTTTACAATCACTTTAACTATAAATTGTCACTATAAGTGAGCTGCAGCAAGTATATGTGAGATAACATATAATAAATAAGATCAGAAATTGAATCCCTTATAGCGCAGATATAAAAAGTCAGTGCATAAAAATTCCAACACCAACAATAAATGAATCCTTCTATCCAAAGACCAGATATCCAATTAAACTTCTTAGAAACGCCACCACGTGTCCTCTCCTCCCGATGTATACAGAAAGGCTTACCAGAGCATGTGCGAAAGTGATTGTGTATATAAGATATCACTGCCGGGATCCCTGATCCACCATCTGACCTCCAGTAACAGATTCTCCACCGCTCTGGATCTCCAGGAATGTAAAAACAGCACCAGGCTTGCATAGTGTAAAATCCTTCCTGAGGTTCTTCATTGTATTACAATAAAGAACCTCAAACTGTAATGTGAACCTGATGTCTATGGTTTATGTACTACTTATTATTGGGTACATTACATTAATACAGTATTTCCCCTATAGAGTCTTTAAAGAGGTTGTAAACCGAGAAAAATGTTTTTTTTTTTCTTTACATCCTGAAAGAGAAAGACATAATGAGCTAGTATGCATCGCATACTAGCTCATTATCAAATACTTACCTTAGAACGAGCCCTCGCCGCGCCGCTCTCTTACCTCTATGACGGGCGACATGTACAGTCGCCCGTCTTCCGGGATCGCGGCATCCGGCCATCTGATTGGCCGGAGCCGCGGTGACGTCACTCCCGCGGGAGCCGACGGTCACGGCACAGGGCTCTGAAGGAACGGCACGATCGGCCGTTCCTTCAGAGCGCATGCGCCAGTGACGTCACTGGCTGCATCAAATGTAAATATCTCCTAAACGGTACATGTTTAGGAGATATTTACAGTACCTATAGGTAAGCCTTAATATAGGCTTACCTATAGGTACAAGTGTCAGAGGAGGGTTTACTTCCTCTTTAAGTGTTACTAATCCCAGGAGCCTGCATTCACTATGTCTGATCTCCCACACTACACAGAACATTGAATTCAATTTATTTAGTAAATACCTTTTCTCACCAGCAGTATATAGCTGTCTTGTGACTTCTATCAGCGTCTAGTTAAAGCTTGTTGGAGGAGTTTTCATTCTCCTCTGACCTTCTGTCTGGACAGTGCTGATTAGCCCTGTGCTGATCACATGCACCCTCCCAAAAAACAAAAAAAACAAAAAAAAAAAAGAACAACCAACTACCAACAACTTGAGACACAATTGTATACGCTATTTCATTATTTTTTTTTTTTTTTTATTTGCTCCCCCCCCCCTCCACCCCATGAAAGTGGAATTACCATTAAAGCGGTTGTAAACCCTAGAAACAAAAAAAAAAAAAAAACCTGCAAGACAAAGGCATAATGGGCTAGTATGCATCGCATACTAGCCCATTATGTGTAACTTACCTTAGAACGAAGCCCAGACACGGACCCCCGGACATCGCTGCGGGCGCTGCCATGATCCCTCGCCGTCTCTTCCGGGTTCGGCGGCTCCGGCGCGGTGATTGGCCGGAAGAGACGGCTCCGGCGCGATGATTGGCCGGAGCCGCGATGACGTGATTTTTCCGGCAAGCTCCCGGCAAGATAATTGAAGGTCCCCCCGGACCTTCCGAGCGCATGCGCCGCTCGCGCGAGCGGCTGCATGCACTGTAAATATCTCCTAAACCATGCCGGTTTAGGAGATATTATTTGTACCTACAGGTAAGCCTTATTATAGGCTTACCTGTAGGTAAAAGTGTCAAAAAGCGGGATACTACCGCTTTAAAGTAGCTAACTCCCTATGATCTGCACTCACTGCCCAATTTATTAGGTACACCTTGCTAGTACTGGGTTGGAACCCCTTTTGCCTTCAGAACTGTCTTTAGTCTTCATGGCATAGATTCAACAAGGTGTTGGAAACATTCCTCAGAGATTTTGGCCCATAGTGACAGGATCGCATCAGGCAACAGATTTGTCGGCTGCACATCCATGATGGGAATCTCCCGTTCCACCACATCCCAAAGGTGCTCTATTGGATGAGATGTGGTGACTGTGGAGGCCATTGGAGTACAGTGACCTCATTGTCATGTTCAAGAAACCAGTGGTGAACTGATTAGAGCTTTGTGACATGGTGCATTATCCTGCTGGAAGGAGCCATCAGAAGATGGGTACACTGTAGTCATAAAGGGATGGACATGGGCAGCAACACTACTCAGGTAGGCCATGGCATTTAAATGATGCTCAATTGGGACTAAGGGGCCCAAAGTGTGCAAAGAAAAGATCTCCCACATCAGTACACCTCCACCACCAGCCTGAACTGTTGATACAAGGCAGGATGGATTCATGCTTTCATGTTTCGCTTTCAAAATCTGACCCTACCATCTGAATGTTGCATCTGAAATTGAGACCCATCAGACCAGGCAACATTTTTCCAATCTTCTATTGTCCAATTTTGTTCAGCCTGTGCGAATTGTAGCCTCAGTTTCCTGTTCTTAGCTGACAGGAGTGGCACGCAGGTCTTCTGCTGCTTTAGCTCATCTGCTTCAAGGTTCGATGTGTTGTGCATTCAGGGATGGTATTCTGCATAATTGAATGTAACGAATGGTTATTTGAGTTACTGTTGCCTTTCTATCATCTCAAACCAGTCTGCCCATTCTCCTCTGACATCAACAAGGCATTTTCCTCCACAACTGCCGCTCACTGGATATTTTCTCTTTTTCGGATGATTCTCTGTATACGCGAGAGATGGTTGTGTATGAAAATCCCAGTAAATCAGCAGTTTTTGAAATACTCAGACCAGCCCGTCTGACACCAACAACCATGCCATGTTCAAAGTCACTTAAATCCCCTTTCTTCCCCATTCTGATGTTCGGTTTGAACTTCAGCAAGTCATCTTGACCACATCTAGATGCCTAAATGCATTGAGTTGCTGCCATGTGATTGGCTGATCAGCAATTTGTGTTACCAAGCAATTGAACAGGTGTACCTAATATAGTGGCTGGTGAGTATATAATCGGCAAGCAATAAAAATTCAGATACGAAAGAAAGCTACCACACCTCTCAGATGCACCAAGAATAAGGTTTTAGGTTAGAATACAGCTTTGGGGTAGAATACAGCTTTGGGGTACAATACGGCTTTAGGGTACAATACGGCTTTAGGGTACAATACGGCTTTAGGGTACAATACGGCTTTAGGGTACAATACGGCTTTAGGGTTAGAATACGGCTTTAGGGTTAGAATACGGCTTTAGGGTTAGAATACGGCTTTAGGGTTAGAATACGGCTTTAGGGTTAGAATACGGCTTTAGGGTTAGAATACGGCTTTAGGGTTAGAATACGGCTTTAGGGTTAGAATACGGCTTCAGGTTAGAATACGGCTTCAGGTTAGAATACGGCTTTAGGGTTAGAATACGGCTTTAGGGTTAGAATACGGCTTTAGGGTTAGAATACGGCTTCGGGTTAGAATACGGCTTCGGGTTAGAATACGGCTTCGGGTTAGAATACGGCTTTAGGGTTAGAATACGGCTTTAGGGTTAGAATACGGCTTTAGGTTAGAATACGGCTTTAGGTTAGAATACGGCTTTAGGGTTAGAATACGGCTTTAGGGTTAGAATACGGCTTCGGGTTAGAATACGGCTTCGGGTTAGAATACGGCTTTAGGTTAGAATACGGCTTTAGGTTAGAATACGGCTTTAGGGTTAGAATACGGCTTTAGGGTTAGAATACGGCTTTAGGGTTAGAATACGGCTTTAGGGTAGAATAAGGCACAGCTTTGGGTTAGAATACGGCTTTAGGGTTAGAATACGACTTTAGGTTAGAATACGGCTTTAGGTTAGCTCTTATCTGTACATATTTACTAAACGGATTTGACCGAAATCCCATGCTCCTCCGCAGAAACTTAATTGGACCATACCCTGGCTATGAAAAAGGGAAAATTGTGAAGAACCTTTGTGCGCTCTGTCAACATGAATATTAGAAATGTTTCATAAATATTTCATAGAGTAAAGCAAGAAACACGTTGACAATAACAAGGCAAGGTAATCGTAGGGATTCATTACAGGAACATGAACACAGGACACTGCGGAGAGAGGGAAAAAAAAAAACGTTTTTACGGCTTCAAAGACATCACAACAAGGGCTCTTTGGCAACACGGAGAGAAGAGACGCTCGGGACAAAGGATGCAATTAGAGTGACATTAAGCCTGACAGCCCATGCAGTGTCCTCACCTCTACTGATGAAGTGTAAATACACAGAACTCGGTCTTAGCTTTAATGGCAGTTATTTATCACTTGCTGGCTGAAGGCGGTAATGCGAATACAATGTAAATTGCATCATTTCCAGGTGAATAATGGGGTAAACTCTTGTGCTTACGTCTATTGCATTTACAACATGTCAAATCATTTCTTGCACAGAGGCGGCACTGTAGGAAAAAAAAAAAAAGACGGAAGTAGGCCTGCAGGTTAGAAGGAGAACTCCAAATGTGGGTGAAACTGCAGTAAGTGTTAAAGAGGAGCTCCAGCTCCCCATCAAAAAATGAAAAGTCAGCAGTTACAAATACTGTAGCTGCTGACTTTTACTATTAAGGCATTCGCCTGTCCAGGGATTTCATGGTGAGCTCACCAAAGCAGATTCTTGACTCTGCTCTAGGGTGTTGGAGCAGCCATCTTGGGGAAGTGAAGCCTTACAGCGTCACAGCGGGTTTCCTGCTGCAGCAAGGGCCAAATTTCGCCTCGCCAGAGTTCGCCTCGGTTAAGTCAACAGGAAGTGGGAGTGGGTACCTGTCGCAACCAGGTACCCACTCCCCCCTCCCCCCCACAAGGTGCCAAAAGTGGCACCAGAGAAGGGGAGGAGGCAGACCCCTATTGGGTGAAGCTCTGCTTTAAAAAATTTTAAAAAAATTGCCGTTTAGAACCTGTAGACCTGGTATGAAAGCTGCTCCTGGTCACCACAAGGGCAAGCTACCCGTCACCACAAGGGCAAGCTACCCGTCACCACAAGGGCAAGCTACCCATCACCACAAGGGAAAGCTACCCGTCACCACAAGGGAAAGCTACCCGTCACCACAAGGGAAAGCTACCCGTCACCACAAGGGAAAGCTACCCGTCACCACTAGGGCGAGCTACCCGTCACCACTAGGGTGAGCTACCCGTTACCACTAGGACGAGCTTCCCATCACCACTAGGGCACGCTACCCATCACCACTAGGGCACGCTACCCATCACCACTAGGGCGATCTGCTGGTCACCACTAGGGCGATCTGCTGGTCACCACTAGGGCGATCTGCTGGTCACCACTAGGGCGGGCTACTGGTCAGTGGTCACCACTAGAGCGAGCTACTGGTCACCACTAGAGCGAGCTACCGGTCACCACTAGAGCGAGCTACCGGTCACCACTAGAGCGAGCTACCGGTCACCACTAGAGCAAACGACCTAAAACTAAGGTTTTACTAACTTCCTCATAAAATTAAATCAGATTTGTCTTTCATAAATCCATGCTGACTTTTGCTTAAAATATTTTTTCCAGCAAGAACTCATCTATGTGGTCTTTTATTAAACTCTCCATAATCTTTTCAACTATAGAAGGTAAACTTACAGATCTAACGTTACTTGGTAAAGACTTTGGCCTCTTTTTAAATATCACTGACTGTCTATTTACCAGCCCCTTCCCTACTCTCCATCCTGACGCAGCAGCTGGCGGGGGAGGAAAGGGAGAAGCCGGCAGCGCTGAAGGGGGAAGAGGGGTGGGGATAAGGAGAGCACACAGGGGTGCAGCAGGACCTAGATAGGAGGGCAGGCGGGGGAGGGATGTAGAGAAACCATTTCCCTCCTGCAGCCACTGAATGCCATGTGGGAGGGAGAGGAGAAAAATCAGGCTTTAACAGCAGCTGCAGGAGGAAAATGGAGGGGGTTGGTTTTGCTACATGCCGTCCCTCCTATCCAGGTGTACAGGGGGGCTGCACCGCCCCCCTGGAGCATGGGGCGAGGGGGGTTCAACTGTGACCCCTGTAGATATGCCCCTGGTCAGTTGCCAACTTCCGAACAACCAATAATGTCATAGGTTGATAAAGAGGACATCAAGCGCCTAAGGATGTCCTTGTTTGCCCCCTCCTCTGCCCCTCTCCATCAGTACTGGGGTCACTTTAGCTAAATAAGGTAGAGAAAGTGAGAGAGAAGAGAATTGCTGGAATATTAGTCAGTACCGGTGTGCAAACGTTTATTTGCTTTGGAAGAAATAAGTCCCTTAACATTGGGTATCCTATGTTTGTTGATGCAATATGTAAAACTATACATTTAGATTTTTAACATTTCAGATTGGGTTATTTTTTTTTTTGGGTGGCTATCTAGGAAGTGTCCTGTGTAATATTTGTACATTATATGTAAAAAAAATACTCAGAATTCCCTTAAAACCAAGGTGAACACAATTTATTTTTTCTAACTGCTAGTTACATATTAGCAGCACTTTTACCTTTTATAACTAGACAAAGATTGTTAATAAGATATATATATATATATATATATAAAAAGGGTAAAATAAAGAGAAGTAACTCATCTTTTATTAGAGCCTCCAGAAATGGTTTCCTCCCGATCACAGTCCTTTAGGAGGTCATGACCAGACTACATACATCTTTTATAAAGAACCAACCTGCGCTAACAATGGCTGAAAGCGGAGAATGTTCAAAGGAACACAAACGGCGGCCCCCAGACCAGCACAGGTCAAGTCATGTAGAATGGATACAGAGATAATGGGGTACACATGCAGGCAACCTTTTCAAACCACTTCAAACTACCTTGATGACCCCTTTCAACGTCTATATAGAAAAATAAATTGTATAAAAAACTGAATACACAGAAACGAAAAAGTTATTTTAGTTTTGAGTAGTTTAGTTTTGGGTAAATAAAAAAAATGTTTGAATTCCGCGTCACAGGCTGCAGCTTACCTCCCATAATACCCCAAGAATGGGGTAAACCGCCATGAATATGTAAAAGTAGGGATAGGTGGCGCTGCCTGGGGGCAGGAAGGATGTAAACCAATGAGGAAAATTGTGTGAATCTAACAAATATCAACGGTACAAAAAACAAATAGAAAAGTGCTAGAAATGTGTACGCAAATATATACACCAAATATAAATTCAGAGAAAGCAGTAAAAATGCAACAAAATAAAGTGCTATAGCTGAAAAATGTAAATGTAAATATAAATATATAACCTAAAAAGGGACACATCATAAAGTGACATCTGTGCAAAACATAGATGAATACGCATAAAGAACTCTTAAGTAAAAAAAAAAAAATTTATTAAAACTTACCATAATCATGTGACCAGGTATTGGTAGTTTTGGCAGTGTGGGCGGTGCCAAGTCCTGCTGGGAAATGAAATCAGCATCTCCATAAAGCTGGTCAGCAGAGGGAAGCATGAAGAGCTCTAGAATTTCCTGGTAGAAGGCGGAGCTGACTTTGGACTTGATAAAACACAGTGGACCAACACCAGCAGATGACATGGCTCCCCAAATCATCACTGACTGTGGAAACTTTTAGCATTTCATTTGGAAACCAAGGTCCCAGAGTCTGAAGGAAGAGTGGAGAGGCACAGAATCCAAGTTGCATGAGGTCCAGTATGTAGTTTCCACAGTCAGTGATGATTTGGGGGAGCCCTGTTGTCATCTGCTGGTGTTGGTCCACTGTGTTTTATCAAGTCCAAAGTCAGCACAGCCCTCTACTAGGAAATTCTGGAGCACTTCATGCTTCCCTCTGCTGACCAGCTTTATGGAGATGCGGATTTCATTTTCCAGCAGGACTTGGTACCTGCCCACACTGCCAAATGTACCAATTCCTGGTTTATTGATCATGGTATCACTGTGCTTGATTGGCCAGCAAACCCATCTGACCTAAACCCCATAGAGAATCTGTGGGGTATTGTCAAGAGGAAGATGAGAGACACCAGACCCAACAATGCAGATGAGCTGAAGGCCGCTATTAAAGCAACCTGAGCTTCCATACCAGAGGTGGGGGACTTGAGTCACATGACTTGACTTAAGTCAGACTTAAGTCACCAGTTTGAGGACTTGAGACTTGCTTGACTAAAATTAATAAAAGACTCGACTTGACTTTGACTTGGTATTCATGACTTGGGACTTGACTTTGACTTGAGACATATGACTCAAAATGACTTTACTTTTTTAAGTTATTAAATATTTGCATTTTCTCAAGATGTGTTAAAGCAAAATGAATGTGCCTGTTATGTTTCTGACACCACAGTCACTTAAAACACCTCAGTGTGTTCTGATTTTTAGGACACTGGCTGTTTAACAATGGAAATACTTAACATGTTTTTAGTGACTGTGGTGTTGAAACATGACCGGACGAAGGATTTTGAGCTGTTTGGGCATTCAAAGTGTTTCTTTAATATGCCAAGAAAAAAGCTCTAAGCAGTTTTGGTAATGTTGAAAATAAAACAAAACCTTTCCTGACCACTGACTTTTAACTGATTTAATGGTGAAAATTGGGGTAGATCGGTATTTTGACTTGATTGGTGACTTGACCAAAATAAATGACTTGACTTGCTTGACTCCTAGCAGGGACTCGACTTGACTTGTTTGCTTTTCGCCACAATAACTTGGGACTTTCTTGAGACTTGAAGGTTAAGACTTGAGACTTGCTTGTGACTTCAACATGTGTGACTTAACACACGTACACACGTGCAGATTGTCGGCCGAAAAGATTCGGCCGCCGAACGATCAGCCGATTTTCGGCTTGTTAGTATGATGCTTCCAACAGCCGACAGCGCACTTTCGGCCGAACAGAATCTGTCGTGCAAGCATTAAAAATTTTTTTGGCTAACACCAGAACGGCCGATTGTGCGTCAGTCAGTACAGATTTCGGCCGACAGACAGCAGATTAGCAAGACTGGGCATGCTCAGAAAAGAAAAAACACACGGAAAGTTAACCATCACATGACATCACTTCTGCAGTCGGCTGTTGTTGGCCGACAAAATCGTGTGCAGTCTTTTGCAGTTTTCAACAGACATGACAGCCCTGGACAAAAGACGGCCGATCGTTCGGCCGACGATCGGTACGTGTGTACGAGGCTTAACTCCCATGTCTGTTCCATACCACCTCAGCATTGCCACAGGCTGATCACACATTCCATGCCACGCCGCATTGCTGCAGTAATTCATGTAAAAGGAGTCCCGACCGAGTATTGAGCGCATACTATACTGTACATGGACATACTTTTCAGTAAACCAACATTTCTGTATCCAAAATTTTTTTTTTTATTATTGGTTTTATGTAATATTTTAATTTTCTGAGATAATGAATTTTGGGTTTGCACTAGCTGTAAGCCATAATCCTCAAAATGAAAAGAAAGAAATGCTTGAAATATATCACTCGATGTGTAAATCATCTATATAAAACATAGGCGTTTCACTTTTTGAATTGAATTACTGGAATTAACTTTATGATGATATTCAAATTTTATGAGCTGCACCTGTGTATGCGGTTATTTATATATTTTTGTGCATTTTTTGTTATCCTTTAAAGAAATTTACTTCTGGGCCCGTTAGATTTTCTGAAGATCTTCTCTTCATGCTTGTAGCCTATTTCAGATATTACTGTGATTTGTGAGGAAGCACAGATGGCTTGTGTATCTTATTAATGATTCAGAGTCACATAATGACAGTTCAGTGACACGGATCACATGTAATACATCCCTCCCCTGAACTCTCCTTGCACAGTCATCTGCTATGTTCTGACCCGGCCTCTTTCATCTTCAAAAGCCCCCTCCAGGCTACCACGGGCTTCCCTCTCCTTATAAAACCTTCCCAACAATGGAATCCTGAATGACAAGCAAGGAATGTTTAGCTGCAGGAGAGCCATGCACAGCAACAACGGTGCAATCCTGGAGGGGGTCCAAAGGGCCAAGATTCCAAAGTCGGTAGTAATTATGAAGGGTGGAGACCGGCGGTGTAACAAAAAATATAGGAGGACCATTGAACAGTTTGAATTAAACCCCCCCCCACCAAAAACCTCCACTGCCCCCTTTACTGACCCATATTACTTAAAGAGGCTGCAAACCTCCCCAAAAAAAAAAAAAAAAAAAAAAAACCTAAAAAGGACAAAGGTATAATGAGCTAGTATGCATCACATCACATCGTATACTAGCGCATTATAAAAACACTTGCCATAAAACAAAGCCCCCCCACAGCGCCGCCTGCTCACCATTCACATGCCGTCCAGCTATATCCGGTCTTCCTTCCGGGTTTGCATCCTCCGTCCATCTGATTGGCCAGAGCAGTGATGAGGCCACTCCTGCACATGCGTGCGGGAGCCGACGTTCATGGCACAGGGCTCTGAAGGAATGGAACGGGGCGGCCGTCCCTTCAGAGCGCATGCGCCAGTGATGTCACTGGCTACATGCAAAGTAAATATCTCCTAAACAGTGCACGTTTAGGCCCCTTTCACACTTGTGCGACTAGTCATGCGATTTGGAACTGCAAAATCGCATGACAAGTCCTTCATTATTTCCAATGAGCTCCATTCATATCTGTGCGACTTGAAGTCGCACCGACTTCAAAGTAGTCCCTGCACTACTTTTGATGCGTTTTGAGGAAAATACATTATAAGACCAGTCAGACTCGCATCAAAATTGCGGTAAAACTGCACGACTGAAGTTGCACAAGTGTGAAAGGGGTCTTAGGAGATATTTATAGTACCAATATGTGAGCCTTAATATAGCCTTACCTATAGGTACAAGTTACAGAGAAAGCTTTACTTCCTCTTTAAAGTGTTACTAAACTCAGGACCCCGTTTTACTATATCCGGTCTCCCACAGTACCCAGAACATGGAAATGCAATAGCTTTAGTAAATATAAACTGCTAAATACCTTTTCTCATCAGCAGTATATAGCAGTCTTGTGACTTCTATCAGGATCTGGTTAGAGCTTGTAGGAGGAGTTTCCATTAGACTCTGACTGTCCTATGAGGCAGCAGGACCCCTGACCCTCTGTCTGGACAATGCTGATTGGCCCTGTGCGGATCGCATGCACTCTCCCAAGAAAAAAAAAAAAAAAACTCTCTAGCAATACACACCTAACTGAGCATGTGCAGGTTACCCCCAAGTTCTGTTCTATCAGGAGATGGATTTGAGACTGTGGAAGAAGGGGAGGATCAGAGAAGACAGGATCAAACAGCCTTTTTACACAATGTGGAGGATTAACCACTTTGGTTTCACAGTGAGTGTAAGAAGCATGAGGGCAGAGAGAGAGAGAGAGAGAGAGAGAGAGGGGGCGAACTTATGCTTCGATCGCCTAGGCCAGTGATGGCAAACTTGGCACCCCAGATGTTTTGGAACTACATTTCCCATGATGCTCATGCACTCTGCAGTGTAGTTGAGCATCATGGGAAATGTAGTTCCAAAACATCTGGGGTGCTAAGGTTTGCCACCCAGTTGGGATGGAAGTAGGAGTGGGTACCAGCCAGAAACAAGTCCCTGACGCCCCCCCCCCCCCCCCACAAAAAAAAAAAACACCAAAAATATTAGAGGGGATAATTAAAAAAAAAAAAAAAACAGTACTTTTTAGGATGAAGTTCCGCTTTAAGAAGAAAACAGCATGGGGTATCACAAGGTTTTACAGCAGGCCTGAAATAAGACTTTATTCCAGGGGAATGTATTAGGCAGGCCATGAATTATGCAATTTTCTTTTCTGCAACCACGGAGCCATCCCTGCCAGGAAACACGGCGATTCCCGCTAGTGGCTATAGACGGTGGCAATGATCACATGTAAAAATCTGCCCAGCTAGTTGTACCCAAGTCGATTGATGGATATACCTGGGTATAATAAACCTGGCTATAGATGGTTCGAATCTTGGCCAATAACTGCTGAACTGGAGGAGATTTGAACCATCTATGGCCGGCTTTAGTGGAATTGAGAGGTGGATTGGTCTCCATCAGCCATGGGGCCCTAGGGTTCCTCCAGAGGATGCCAGGGGTTCCTTGAGTTGTAGCTCATTGACCTCCCCATTTGATGGTACCAATGCCACCTGGCAGAGCCGGCTGTATGAACCCAATGCTGTTTTTAGCTGTCTGTAAGAGTGGCATTCCAATCATCAAAAAGGGGGACATTCCTTCCACTGTCCCCCAATAAATTGTTTACCAGGGGTTGTCTGAGACCTGAACATTTTTCAAGGGTCCCTCTGGAGTAAAAAGGTTGAGAAAGTCTGATCTACACTCAGTCACTTTATTAGGTACCGGGTTGGACCCCCTTTTGCCTTTAGAACTACCTTAATTCTTCATAGTATAGATTCAACAAGGTGCTGGAAACATTCCTCAGAAATTTTGGTCCATAGTGACATGAGAGCATCACACAGTTGCTGCAGATTTGTTGGCTGCACATCCATGATGCCAATCTCCCGTTCCACCACATCCCAAAGGTGCTCTATTGGATGAGATGTGGTGAGTGTGGAGGCCATTGGAGTGCAGTGACCTCATTGTCATGGTGAAGAAACCAGTGGTGAGATGATTTGAGCTTTGTGACATGGTGCATTATTCTGCTGGAAGGAGCCATCAGAAGATGGGTACACTGTAGTCATAAAGGGAAGGACATGGTCAACAACAATACTCAGGTAGGCCGTGGCATTTAAACGATGCTCAATTGGTACTAAGGAGCCCAAAGTGTGCCAAGAAAATATCCCCCACACCATTACACCATCACCAGCCTGAACCATTGATACAATGCAGGATGGATCCATGATTTCATGTTGTTTGCGCCAAATTCTGACCCGACCATCTGAATGTCGCATCTGAAATCGAGACTCATCAGAACAGGCAATGTTTTTCCAATCTTCTACTGTGTAATGTTGGTGAGTCGGTGCCAATTGTAGTCTCAGTTTCCTGTTCTTAGCTGACAGGAGTGGCACCCAGTGTTGTCTTCTGCTGCTGTAACCCATCTGCTTCCAAAGATGGTATTCTGCATACCTTGGGTGTAAAGAATGGGTATTTGAGTTACTGTTGCCTTTTTATCATCTGGAACCAGTCTGCCCATTCTCCTCTGACATCAACAAGGCATTTTCCTCCATACAGCTTCCGCTCACTGGATATTTTCTCTTTTTCCCCACCATTTTCTGTAAACCTGAGAGATGGATGTGTGGGAAAATCCCAGTAGATCAGCAGTTTTTGAAATGCTCAGACCAGCCCGTCTGGCACCAACAACCATGCCACGTTCAAAGTCACTTAAATCCCCTTTTTTCCTCATTCTGATGCTCAGTTTGCTTCAGCAAGTTGTCTTCACCACGTCTAGATGCCTAAATGCATTGAGTTTCTTCCATGTGATTGGCTAATTAGCAATTTGGGTTACCAAGCAATTGATCAGGTGTAGCTAATAAAGGGTCTAATTATTCTATATAAAAAGAAATATACCACCAAGAACACATTTCAATTCAAATGAACTCGCAGATAAGGCGGTCCATAGTCTGCAAATAACGTTCTTCCTATCTGGGTGATGGTGTTCCTTTAACACATACTGGTGGGTGATGGTGTTCCTTTAACACATACTGGTGGGTGATGGTGTTCCTTTAACACATACTGGTCGGTGATGGTGTCCCTTTAACACATACTGGTGGGTGATGGTGTTCCTTTAACACAAACTGGTAGGTGATGGTGTTCCTTTAATACTTACTGGTGGGTGATGGTGTTCCTTTAATACTTACTGGTGGGTGATGGTGTTCCTTTAATATTTACTGGTGGGTGATGGTGTTCCTTTAATACTTACTGGTGGGTGATGGTGTTCCTTTAACACATACTGGTGGGTGATGGTGTTCCTTTAACACATACTGGTGGGTGATGGTGTTCCTTTAACACATACTGGTGGGTGATGGTGTTCCTTTAACACATACTGGTGGGTGATGGTGTTCCTTTAACACATACTGGTGGGTGATGGTGTTCCTTTAACACTTACTGGTAGGTGATGGTGTTCCTTTAACACATACTGGTGGGTGATGGTGTTCCTTTAATACATACTGGTGGGTGATGGTGTTCCTTTAACACTTACTGGTGGGTGATGGTGTTCCTTTAACACATACTGGTGGGTGATGGTGTTCCTTTAACACATACTGGTGGGTGATGGTGCTCCTTTAACACATACTGGTAGGTGATGGTGTTCCTTTAACACTTACTGGTGGGTGATGGTGTCCCTTTAATACATACTGGTGGGTGATGGTGTCCCTTTAATACTTACTGGTGGGTGATGGTGTCCCTTTAACACATACTGGTGGGTGATGGTGTTCCTTTAACACATACTGGTGGGTGATGGTGTCCCTTTAATACTTACTGGTGGGTGATGGTGTCCCTTTAATACTTACTGGTGGGTGATGGTGTTCCTTTAACACATACTGGTGGGTGATGGTGTCCCTTTAACACATACTGGTGGGTGATGGTGTTCCTTTAACACATACTGGTGAGAGAAGAGAACGTGGAGCGTAGAGAGAAGCAGACAGATGGGCCTTGTATCAGAGACGAAGGGAAGTTATGCACACATCACTAGATCTGGTTTTCTTTCAAGAACACACGCCAGAAACCTGCTCAGGAACCGCACACGGCTACAAGTGATGCACACGATTGCATCATGTGTGGGATTTTTTTTCTTCTTTTCAGCTGCAGGGGCCCGACAGCCAATCAGACGGCTCACCTCAAACCGACAAGACCCACACAATGACTTTCAGGACACGGCAGCTTTCCATTGTCTTTGCAATTTGAGTTTTGCAGTTGCCTATAGGGGCCGGGGGCGGCCGTCAGTACACTGAACCTGAAGCAGTTCCTGCAAGTAAGCAGCCTAGCACAGGGAACCACAGTGTGGTCTGCCGCACGCCTCAACCATATCCTCCAACCGATATTCTCATTATGGTCTCAGGTGACAAAAAAAAAAAAAACGACTACTTTCACCCCGAGCGGCCAGCTTGTCCACTTCACTAGATATCTGTAAGCAAGATGGAAAGCTGAATATTGGATTCAAAGAAAAATGAAATTAAATGAAGCCCTGAATTCGGCTTTGAAATAGTCTGACTTCACTTGACATCAGGGCAATCTTAACGAATGGGCACGCTGGGCAGTTGCCCGGGGGCCCCACTTGCCCGGGGGGCTCCACCTGCCCAGTGATTCAGCCAAGCATTAGTCCGATTTCTGTGTGCATTCTGCCGCCGAACTTAGCAGGTGGCAAGCGCCTGTTGGCCCTGTGCTGCTGTCAGGCCTGTGGAGGGGGAGCCCACAACTGGAGAAATGCCCGTCTGCCTCCACGGGAACAGGCACACACAGGACAGTGGAGTCGGACTCCTGTCCGTGTGTGTGTTCACCGGACCCAGCTGCCGAACTTACAAGCTGTCATTAGCCTGGCACTGTTGCACCAATAAATATTGCCCTATCAATCATTAGCAATTTTTATTCTCGTGGGTGATTGTGTAGGCGGGGGCCCCAGTGCACTGCATTTCCCGGGGGCCCTTTAATGCTCTTAGGATGGCACCGCTTAAAATTGCACAATTTAAAAGCACCATGTCAGTGCGACTTCAGGTGCGACTTGGCTGACGTGCGTGCGACATCACTTGAAATGGCACAATTTCAAAGCCGTGTGTCAGTGCAACTTCAGGTGCGACTTTGCTGACATCTGTGTGACTTCATGCTCAGATGTGCAGGAACTCCGTTTTTTAAATAGCTGCAGCACCGCAGAGTTGGTGTTGCACTGATTTAAACAGTTCCAATGCCAACAACAGGGCGCGACTTGTCATTGTGATTTGCACCGGTGTGAACGGGGGCTAAAATAATTAAATTGTAAAAAACGCTGCAACTATTGCCCTTGCAATGAAAGTGGGGCCAGATTTTACAATTGATAATGAGATCTGCCAGCACTGTAAAGAGAGAGGGTTAAATATGGTAACACCAACTTCTCAGCACCTTTCCATAGAAAGGGAAAAAAAAACCCCAAAGTAAAATGTAAACAGCAATTTTTTATTTTTATGTTATACCACATGAATGAGAACATAAATGTAACACCGGCGTTATCCCAATTCAGGTGCAAAAGTGGAGATACACTTTAACCGCTTGCCGACAAGCCACTGTCTTTTTACATCGCAGGTCCGCTCTGTCCCACGAAACAACGTACCTGTGCGTCGCTTCGCAGAGGCGCGCATGCGCCCATTCGCCACAGGGGAGGCTAATCAGCGGGTCGGGCGACAGCAATGTCCACTGGGCACCGGCGATCGCCCCCCATGGAGACAGAACAGCGATCGGTTACTGTCAGTATAGAACACAGGGATCCTGTATTCCTCTTATTTAGGAATACTGGTCTCTGTGTTCATGCAGAAACCCCCCCCCCCCCACACACAGTTAGAAAGCACCCCCTAGGGACACATTTAACCCTTTAATTGCCCCTGGTGTTAACTCTATCCCTGCCAGTGTCATTAGTACAGTAACTGTGCATATTTTTAGCACTTTTTGCTGTAATAATGTCACTGGTCCCCCCAAAAGTGTCAAAAATGTCAGTTTTCTGATCTGTCCACGGCCATTACTAGCCCCGCTAAAAATCGCCGATCGCCTCCATTACTAGTAAAAAAGAAAAACAAATCCATAGTTGGTGTCAGTGGGGGAAATAGCGCCCCCATCGTTGGTGTCAGTGGGGGAAATAGCGTCCCCCATCGTTGGTGTCAGTGGGAGAAATCGCACCCCGCATCCTTGGTGAGAGTGGGGTTAATAGCGCCCCATCATTGGTGTCAGTGGGGGAAATAGTGCCCCATCATTGGTGTCAGTGGGGGAAATAGTGCCACATCATTGGTGTCAGTGGGGGTAATAGCGCACCATCATTGGTGTCAGTGGGAGAAATAGTGCCCCATCATTGTTGTCAGTGGGAGAAATAGTGCCCCATCATTGGTGTCAGTGGGGGAAATAATGCCCCATCATTGGTGTCAGTGGGGGAAATAGTGCCCCATCATTGGTGTCAGTGGGGGAAATAGTGCCCCATCATTGGTGTCAGTGGGGGAAATAGTGCCCCATCATTGGTGTCAGTGGGGGAAATAGTGCCCCATCATTGGTGTCAGTGGGAGAAATAATGCCCCATCATTGGTGTCAGTGGGAGAAATAATGCCCCATCATTGGTGTCAGTGGGGGAAATAATGCCCCATCATTGGTGTCAGTGGGGGAAATAATGCCCCATCATTGGTGTCAGTGGGGGAAATAATGCCCCATCATTGGTGTCAGTGGGGGAAATAGTGCCCCATTGTTGATGTCAGTATCAGGAATAGTGTATTCTATCAGTGGAAGTAAAAGTGCCCCAGGGGCTGGATAAAAGTAAGCCAGGGGCCCCATCTGGCCCCAGGCTGCAGTTTGGAGAGGACTACTCTAAAGAGAAAAAAAGAGGAAATTCCCGGTTGTCACCAGAACTAGTGTGCCCATTGGAAGATTTCCTGTTTATTCCTGTTCTGGGGACAACCCAACAAATGGGATTTTCTCCAGGACAAATAGAGGAGGCCGGCTACATCCTGCTCAGGCTCTGTTCTCCCGACTGCGACTTGTGTCCTAAGTCACATCTCATTCATTTCAATGGCACCTGTTCCAATCTATGCGATTTAAAGTCGCAGCAACCTTCGAAAAGGTTCCTGCACTACTTTGATTAGTTTTTTTTTTGTGACTCGAGTGCCAGAGAATGTAAAGTTGCATGAAAGTTGCACTCAAAATTGCACGACTGGAGTTGCGCTAGTGTGAACCGAGCCTCATACATGGGGAGTACGGCATCGCTACAGCCTGAGTGATTTGTATAAACGCACTTTGTTTGCTCGCACATCATTACAGAAGTAATGGAGATTTCCAGGGGAAGCAAACAGCCAGTAAACAGTACGAGGCTGCTTTGTCGGCGCCGTGTCAGTCTGTTTACTCCTCGCTTTAAAGGATTAGAGCTCAGAGAAGTGCAATGTAAATCTCCCCGAGACGCAGCTTTACAATCCAGGTAATACAGCGATAACCTTTATGACTCCGTGACCTCATCATCATCATCATCCGCTCATCTGGGAACGCAGGCTCCTGTTCTCCGCACTCACTGAACGCATACACTAGAAGGCTCTGTTCACATCTAGGCGTTTTTTGGGCGATTTTCTGCTCTAAAAGCAAAAGAAAAGATTTTCTGCTCTAAACTCAGCCCTAAAAAACACCCAACAAGACAAATCCTATTCGTTTTAATGTCCCCTGTTCACATCTGAGCAGTCTATTGCCTTAAGCAAAACGCCCGTCGCTCAAAAAGTACACAAGCTCTTTTTTTTTGGCAGATTACAGGCGTTTTACTGGTTTTCATTGGTTACTTTGTCAACTCAAAACCGGTGCACAAAAACACAGCAAAAACGCATGAAAAACACCTGTAAAAACTAAACGGAGCCAAAGTGCCGGTTCGCACTTCAGCGATGTCAGACATTGCATGTGATTCGCACCGTGCTGCTCTGCAAATCACATGCGATGTCTGTGCGATGCAAATCCAGCAAAACAGATTGCATGGCTGAATTCGCATCGCATTCGGACCAAAGTCATGCATAACCCTTTTTTTGGTCCGCACCACAATCGGATGGCATGGGTGTTCACAACATGGACGTCCAGGCCTTTTTATATTGCTGAGCTCACCAGTGCGTTCTTCTTTCCTCAGAATCTACCAAACTGTTGATTCGGCCACTTCTAATGTTGCTGCTATCTCTCTGATGGATTTGTTTCATTTTTGAAGCCTTAGGCTCCATGCACACAGGGCGTCATAAAAATGAGATCCAAAGCGGTTTCTTGACGCCAGGAAAAAGCAGCTGTTAAACATGCTTTCAGTAGCTTTTTCCATTTGCGTTATTGCACGTTTGGCCACGTAGCTTTTAGCAGAGTTTTTTCTGCCTCCATTCAAAATCAATGGTTCCCTATGGGAGCCTATTGATTTGAATGGAAGTCACACCGCAAGTCGGATCAGGATGATGCGACTTGCGCTGCGAGAATGGGGAAAAAAACGGCGTGGGGTTCCCCCCCAGGCCCTTCGGGTCTGGTATGGAAAAACGGCGTGGGGTCCCCCCCCAAAATCCATACCAGACCCTTATCCGAGCATGCAGCCCAGCAGGCCAGGAAAGGGGAGGGGACGAGCGAGCGGCCCCACCCCCCCTGGACCATACCAGGTCACAAGGCCTCAACATGGAGGGTGTGGGTGCTTTGGGGCAGGGGGGGGCTCTGCACCCCCCACCTCAAAGCACCTTGCCCCATGTTAATGAGGACAAGGGCCTCATCCCCACAACCCTGGCCGGTGGTTGTGGGGGTCTGCGGGCAGGGGGCTCATCGGAATCTGGAAGCCCCCTTTAACAAGGGTGGCCCCCCAGATCCAGGACCCCTTCCCTATGTGAATGGGTATGGGGTACATTGTACCCCTACCCATTCACCCCATAAAAGGCAGTGTATGTAAATAATGACAGGAGACGTTTTGAAAAGTTTATTAAAAATCTTCATAGCAGAATACAAATTGGCCTAAACCGAAAAAAAAAAAATGAGATTTTTTAATTTTTTTTATTGGGAATGTTTTATAGCAGAAAGTAAAAAATATGGCATTTTTTTCAAAATTGTCGCCATTTTTTTGTTTATAGCGCAAAATCTAAAAACTGCAGAGGTGATCAATGACCACCAAACGAAACCTCTATTTGTGGGAAAAAAAAGGACAATAATTGTATTTGAGTACAGCGTCACATGACCGCGCAATTTTTTGTTAAAGTAATGCAGTGCCGAATCACAAAAAATGGTCTGGTCATTAAGGGGGGGGGGTAACACCTTCTGGAGCGGAAGTGGTTAATTGATGAAGCAATAATGAAGTAGTAGCTCGCACCTGGCCATGAAACAGATTTTGAGTCAATTGTCCAATTACTTTCGGTCTCTTAAAAAAAAGAGGGGATGGCTATTAAGAGCTGTAATTCCTAAACCCTTCCTCCGATTTGGATGTACATATCCTCAAATCAGAGTGCGGACTTTTAGTCCATATCCCTTATATAACTATAGCATGAATTTGTTTTCAAAAAGAAGTGGGAAAAATAAAAAAAAAATGTGCCTGTGTCCAAATATATATATATATATATATATATATATATATATATATATATATATTGACCTAACTGTATGTGTATGTATATATATATATATATATATATATATATATATATATATATATATATATATATATATACACACACACACACACACACACACACACACACATATATATATATATATATATATATATATATAACATATACATACACACACATATACATACACACACATATATATATATATATATATATATATATATATATATATATATATATATATATATATATATATATATATATATATATATATATATATATATATATATATATATATATATATATATATATAATTTTTTTTTTTTTTTAACTATTACCGTAATTTCTTTAGGCAACGATGCATCTATAAGCAGATCAGTTAGAAAAAAAAAAAAATGTGGCTTTACATCACAAATCATGTGACGCCAGCACACATGAGCCAGAGTGACATCATCGTGGTCTGGCCAATTAAGCAGCCAAAGAGTCTGAACCCAGAAGGAAGAACGAGAGAAAATGAAACAGACGAGGGCACCCACACTGCAGCGCTGGAGGAGATCTCTTATTTCGTAGGGCTGCCATACAGTGCATACTAGTACATTATGGCATAAAGCTCCTGGGGGGTGGGGGGGGGCAATGTTTTTTTTTTTTTTTATTAATTATCCAGAGGTTAAATTCCCATTTAGGCTCCATGTACACGGGACGTTGTTAAAAGTCCCTTTGAATGCTGGAATTTTTAGGACATTTGAAACGTCCGTTCGGTCGCGTTTGTACCCGCGTTTAGCGGCGTTTGCGTTTAGAAGCGTTCCTAGAGGTCAAAAAAAATTTTCCCATTTAAAATGGAAAAACGCGAATGCTAAACGCGGGTCATCGCGTTCTGACGCGTTCAGACGCGTTTGTGCGTTTGAAACGCCGGGAAACACACGTTCGAACGCAAATAATTGCGTTCTAAAAACAGTCCCTGAACGCAACTGCCTGCAAATGACTGTAAACGACCTGGTGTACATGGACAGATAAGATAAAATGTAGATGGGTTCAGGGGCTTCTGAAAAAAACGCCCAACTGCTCCTAAACGGCCATTTCCAGCGTCCCGTGTACATGGAGCCTTAAGGACCAGTTCACACCATGAGTCGTATAGATCAGTACGGTGCGGTGCGATTTCAACCATTTTATTTTGAACAGGCTGAAAGCAGTGACGGCAGAAAAAAAAAAAAAAAAGTCGTCCATGGAGTCAGCCCCTTTTATCCATTTTTATCCTTTTTATACATTTTCGTTTTTTTTTCGTTAACTTCTATCAAGTTCAAATTTATATTTGTCCCAACCATGTTTTAAGCCATTTATTGTTGACTGTATCGCTACCGCTGCTGGAAGTTTATTCCAAGCATCAACTACCCTTTCAGTAAAATAAGATTAGTTTTGAACTTTCCTCCAGTTAGTTTGAGGTCACGTCCCCATGTTCTTGATTTTGGTTTCATACTGAAGAAAAAAAAAAAAAAAAAACGCCCTCCCGAACCTTATTCACCCCTTTGATGTATTTGAATTCCTTTATAAAACACGCAGTATATCAATCCAATGCAGGCAAATGCACTGCGTTTCACAAACGCTGCAGATCACAAGTACACGAAACGTGGGTGGACAGAACCGTGTTCTAGTTTGAATTTGCCCTAAGGCCCTGTTTACAACAAAACGCTGTGTGGGAAACCCTCGTTCTGTGCATGTTTTCCAAACCGTTAAAGTAGCTGTAAAGACAGAAGGTTTTCTATCTTCCTGCATTCTCAGTGCTGTATTTTTGGCCTAGGCCAACAAGGCCCAGGCCTAGGGCAGCACTTTGCAGGGGGGGCAGCAAAAAAGTCCCCCCCCCCTCCACCTGAGAATCTTTTTGGCCAGTGGTTGCTAGAGCTGCCTCTCGCACCCCCCTTCCTCTCTTTCTCACCCCCCCTCTTCCCTCTCTCTCATTCCCCCCTCTCTCCCTCCCATCCCCCCCTCTCTCTCCCTCCCATCCCGTTGGCTCCCGCTGCTGTCAAAGCCCGTAAACCAATTAGGAGAGGGGGGTGGGCCTATCTGTGGCTCTGTGTCTGAATGGACACACAGAACAGAGCTGCTTGCTGTGGGGGCCAGGAGTGCCGACATTCACCAAACATTCACTGTAGGTGAATATTCCAGGCGCATGTGACAGTGATGGATACACAGCCAGTGAATGTCACATTTACCACTTACGGCTGTATACAGCACAGGGGAGCTAGTATATACTTCTGTGACTGGGTCTCTGTACAGTGCTACAGCCTTTGTCAGCAGTAGAATAATACAACCAAAAGATAAAAACTGACAACTTCTGCAAACCAGGATCACAGAGAAACATTAGTGAGGCTGATGTGTAAATAACAGAACAATACAAGACACTTCTCCCTGACCCACTTCCTGTTTTTTAATGCAATATTCAGCTAACAAGCAAATAAGCTCCTACACCAACACCGCAAGTGTCATCTGAGCACCCGCAGCTCTCTGAGCACCCGCTGCTGCCTGAGCACCCGCAGCTGCATGCTCACCCCAGAGGCTGCAGATACATAAAACAGAGGAGGAACGGAGCAGAGCAGCTACAACAGGTTAGCTCTGCTTAAAATTAAAAACAGAAAGCCCTTACATTAGTCCACGCCCTCGAGGAGCCTTTACTCCAAAGTGGGCACCACAAATAGATGTTTTAGGCCTCCTACTAGTAAGTTCTTCAGCTGTGGGCAAAAGTGCACACAAAAACACTGACTTCATCAAAGTAGTATCCATGGGAAGAGCTAAACTCTGGGCATAAAAAAAAAAAAAAAAATAAATAATTTAAATATCTTCCTTAGTAGCCAAAAAGGATATAACTCCACTTTGTGTGCATCAAATGCCTTTGCAACCCCAGATATAACTTTGTAAAAGTAGTGGTGACATCACTGTGCTGTACAGCGTGAGCAGAGAGCAAAGGTGTGGGAGTGGTTTAGCAGGCCCTGCCCACTACAGACTGCCTACTGAGAACCACAGGAGGGGGCAGAGAGAAGACCAAATGATGATGGTGATATTACCAATACTACAAGTAATAAAAATAATAGTGAATAACGATGATAATACTAAAAAATAATTATAAAAATGATGATAATCATAATGCCAATAATAAAAGTGATCATGATAATGTCAATAATAAAAATGATGATGAGTATAAAACTATTAGTAATACTATTATCAAATATTATTAAAAATGTTGACAATACTAATAATAATAATAACAAAAAAAGAAAAAAAAAAACAAATGACAATAATAATGTCAATTATATTACAAATTTTAATACCAATACTACTAAAACAAATGATAAGAATAATAATACTAATAATAATGATGAGACTATTGCCAATAAAAAATAAATAATAATATTAATACAAATAATAAAGAAAATAATACCAATAATAAAAATAAGGAGGCGTACCAATACTTTTATTAGGAAATAATAAATAAATAATAAAAATGTTGATAATAATACCAATATTAAGAATAACCAAAAAAAAAAAAAACACAATAAATGACAATATTAATGTCAATAATGTCAATTATAAAATAAATTATAATACCAATACTAGTACTACTGCCACTAATAAAAATACTGATGTTAACCACTTCCCGCAAAACGACGTACCTGTCACTTTGTTGAAGTGGTTGTTCGGGGGTGATTTGCAGCTGCAAGCTTCACCCTGGTACCATTTTTAGAGCGGACGGTTGGCTTTCAGGTGATAACAGATGCGGCTAAGTAGTCGCTCAGCTGTTATCACAAGGAGCAGGAGGGGACGCCCCTTCTCATCCCGCCGCCTTCCCCGCCTCCACCCGGGTCTCTCGTCCCACCGGAAGACCTGAGCAACCAGCCAGCGCGTCCGCCGGCTTGTTGGACTACCGAACAAAGCCGAAATTGGCTTTGATCGTGATGTCACAACGTCCCTTCCAGTTTACTCAGTTGCCAATGGCACCGATTTTGACAAATCCAAAGTATTCAAAATCGCAGATTTTGGCATTTTGAATACTTTGAAGTGCAGTGGAGGGGGTTTTGGGTTTTTCTGACCCCAGATCCCTCTCATAAAGAGTACCTGTCACTGCCTATTACGGTCACAAAGGATGTTTAAATTCCTTGTGACAGCAATAAAACTGATCAGATTTTATTTTCTTTTTAAAGTGCCCGTCCCCGTGCACCACAGAAAACGCATAGGTAAGTTGCACCCGCAAATGTAAACCGTGTTCAAATCACACATGTGTGGTATCGCCACGATCGTTAGAGCGAGAGCAATAATTCTAGCAAAAGACCTTCTCTGTAAGTTTGTTTCCATCCCACAGGTGTGCGCAATTTTAAACCGTAACATTTGAGGTATCTATTTACTTTGTGTGATATTATCTTTCACAATATACAAAAAAATTGGGCTAACTTTACGGTTTTTTTTTTTTTTTTTTTTATAAATTCAGTGAAGTGTATTTTTTCCAAAAAATTGTGTTTGAAAGACCGCTGCGCAAATACCGTGTGACATAAATTTCTGCAATGCCCGCCATTTTATTCTCCAGAGTCTTTGCTAAAAACAATATATATATATCATTTTTTGGGGGGGGGGTCTAAGTAATTTTCTAGCAAAAAAAAAATGATTTTTAACTTGTAAGCAACAAGTGTCAGAAATAGGCTTGGTCCTTAAGGCTAAGTTCACATGTAGGCGTTTTGGGGCGTTTTTCTGCTCTAGGATCAGCTAAAAAAATGCCCAACAAGACAAATCCTATTCATTTCAATGGCCCCTGTTCACATCTGAGCGTTTTGACGTTTTAAGCAAAATGCCCAACGCTCAAAAAAGTACATGAGCTTATTTTTGGGCAGATTACAGGCGTTTTTATTTTTTTTCCATTGGTTACTAGACAACCTAAAAATGCCTGCACAAAAATGACTGTAAAAACGCCTGAAAAACGAATGAAAAAACGCCAGAAAAAACGCCCGAAAATAGAAACGCCAAGATGTGAACGTAGCCTTAGTGGTCAATAAAAAAAATTATAAATAAAAATAATAATGAACATACAGATAATAATGCCAATAATAATAGCAATTAAAAAAACAACAAATGACAATAATTATGATGATAATACCAATAATAAAAAATATAATACCGAGAATAAAAATGACACGAATATTATTAATAACAATAAAAAAAATAGAAAAAAATTGTTAATACTTAATAGTCAAGCCTATATTAACATGCATTATATTTCCTATTGAACTCGATTTTAGAGCGCGGAGTCTTTACAGAGAATGCTGAAGAGTTCCTACGAGGGTCTGTGATTCGGAAAGCTTACAATCTAATCCCTCTCCTACAGTCACACACAGTGGGGCCAGTACTGATAATAAACCTGCTGGTTGGGTTTTCCAGTTGCGAGTATTTTACGTGTTACAACACGATTCTCCCTTTATATGTAACGTTTCCGTGTTTAATGGAGGCCTACATTACGCACTTTTTCTAGAACGTGAGAAAAATGATTGTAAAAGACGGGTTATGGTGTGTGGCGCGCTGCCATCACTCACCTTTACCTCTCATATGACAAATAACGGGTATTTGATGAAAATGGGCTTTGAAGGAGACGGCTGACCTTTGACCTGGAACGGTGTAAACAATGTAAGCAGAATATGTAAGCCTGTGTGAAGGCTGCGGCCTAGCATGTTTTCACACTTCTATAACACGGCTAAGCTGTAGTCAGAACTGCGGCTAGGAGACAGAAAAACATGAATACTTGGCTGGGCGTTCCGGGACCGAGAAATAAAATACAAAGAAACTGGGCTACAACAACGTAACACTAACCAGAATCAGGAGAGGTTTGTAGAAGAGATTAGGGAATGTGAAGCCGTTAACTATAAAGTACAGCGCACACACGGAGCCAGGGCTCCTCATTAATCACTTTAGCCCCAGAAGGTTTTACCCCCCCTTAATGACCAGGCCATGTTTTTGCGATAAGGCACTGCGCTATTTTAACTGGCAATTGCACGGTCGTGCGACGCTGTACCCAAAAAAAAAATGTATGTCCTTTTTTTTCCCCCATATATATAGCGCTTTCTTTTGGTGGTATTTGATCACCTCTATTAGCAAAAAAAAAAAAAAAAAACAACAATTTTGAATAAAATTTTACTGCTATAAAACTTTCCCAATAAAAAAATGTTTTAAAAAATCAGATTTCTTTATCAGTTTAGGCCAATTTGTATTCTGCTACATATGTTTGGTAAAAAAAAAAATCCCAAAAAGCATATATTGATTAGTTTGTGCAAAATTTATAGCGTCTACAAACTATGGGATAGATTTATGAGCTTTTGATTTTTTTTTTTGCTTTTAGTAGTAATGGCGGCGATCAGCGATTTTTAGCAGGACTGCGAAATTGCGGCAGACAAATTTGACACTTTTTGGCGACCAGTGACACCAATACAATGATCAGTGCTAAATAATATGCACGGCTACTGTATAAATGACACTGGCAGGGAAGGGGTTAACATCAGGGGAGATCAAGGGGTTAAGTGTGCTCCAGGGAGTGCTTTCTAACTGTATGGGGGATGGACTGACTGCAGGAGGAGAGACATCTGTGTTCCTGATTAGTAGGCACACACGATCTCCCTTCCTGTCTGACAGAACAGCCGTCAGCCTTACAAAGTCCGACCGCCATTCTGTCAGTCTCCTTCACAACCGTGGGTGGCAAGCGGCGATCACGGCCGCCGGACCCGCTCCCGCTGTATCTAATCACAGCGGGAGCACGGCTCCGGCGGCGCGCGCCCCCTAGAGCCCTATAACAGGTATATGTATGTGATTTTGCACTTAAGAGCTGCCCTACTGCAGTATATGTACAGTGGGCGGTCCTTAGGTGGTTAAAATACTTGGGGGGCCACATTCGCCACCTTAAAGCGTAGTTCCACCCAAAAGTGGACCTTCCACTCATTTGCTTCCTCAACCCTTCCAGTGCCACATTTCGCACCTTTCAGGGGGGAGGGGGGAACGGGTACCTGTTTTTGACAGGTACCCTTCTCCACTTACGGGAAACGGCGCAGTCCCTCGGAAGTTTGGTCCCCTCCTCCTTCCCCGCTGCAGAGCCAATCTGAATGCGCAGCGCGCTCTGAGCATGTGCAGTAGGGACCCACCCGTGAAACCGGGTTCCCTTACCGGTAATGACAGCGGCAGCACCCGACAGCTGATGGAAACATCGGCTGTGGTGCCGACATCGCTGGACTCCAGGACAAGTGTCCTAATATTAAAAATCAGCAGCTACCGTATGTGTACAGTATGTGTCGCTGCTGACTTTTAATTTTTGGAGGGGGGGGGGGATGGAACTCCGCTTTAAAGAGGTTGTAAACCTGAAAAAAAAAAA
The DNA here is from genome assembly GCF_965119305.1 of Pelophylax lessonae. Lineage (NCBI taxonomy): Eukaryota > Metazoa > Chordata > Amphibia > Anura > Ranidae > Pelophylax > Pelophylax lessonae. The sequence goes on along the minus strand of NC_138770.1, from coordinate 641,036,796 downwards.
ATTTTCTTCTTTTTGCAACCTGTAAGACAAACACATAGTGAGCTAGTATGCATCGCATACTAGCTCATTATGAAATACTTACCTTCGAACGAGCCCCCGCCGTGCCATCCGCTTACCTGTATGACGGGCGACATGTCCAGTCGCCTGACTTCCGGGATCGCGGCATCCGGCCATCTGATTGGCCAGAGCCGCGGTGACGTCACTCCCGTGCGCGGAAGCCGACGGTCACGGCACGGGACCCTGAAGGAACGGCACCAGCGGCCGTTCCTTCAGAGCGCATGCACCAGTGACGTCACTGGCTGCATGTAAGGTAAATATCTCCTAAACAGTACATGTTTAGGAGATATTTACACTACCTATAGGTAAGCCTTATCATAGGCTTACCTATAGGTACAAGTGTCAGAGGAGGGTTTACTTCCTCTTTAACTCTGGATTTGCGCTTATGCGATGCGAGCGGGTACGATTCTCATGCAGATTTTGCATTGTGATTTGTGTGACTGTAATGCATTTCTAGGTGGGATTGGGGGCAAATATGTAAAAATAGACACAAAAAAGCAGTATTTCCACATCTAAACAAAAGATGTTATTTTGTGTCGGTTACCATTGATGTCTATAGAAAGAGAAAAATTGCAACGCAGTAAACTTGCACAGGACCCTTTTTGTTGCGGCATTTCATTCGCATAGCAATCGCAACGCATAGATGTGAACGCCCTTCATTGAACACAATGTGCTTTTGGATGATATACGAACCTAAGTATTTTGAAACGCATCAAATTAGCATCAGTGTGAACAGGCACCAAGTCCTTCAATGGTGGGGTATTATTTTAATTGGGTTTAGCGACACTAAGTTGCATGCCTCCCTGTGGCGCCCCCTGCTGGTCTCATGGCGCTTTGCCTGTTTAGAGGACAGCTGTGCTCCTCCAGTCCACGCCAGGCTTCTATGCCAATATTTCCCGTACTGGCATTAGGGTAATCATTTTAGTTCATTAGAAAATGAGAACCGTGACCATCTTCTAAATAGGACCGCAAAACCGGTTCTACAGCCAAACCCCCCTCACACCTCACTTTACCGATTTCACGTTTTCTGCCCATCACATAATTACCATTAATTTGTTAATTTTAACGCCTTGATTTAATTACTGATGATTTTTCCCGGCTCACGGTGGAACATCTGCTGACATCACAATGGACTGCGTGCAACTGTCGGACACGTGCGGTGCAGCTCACAGCGGCTTCTGTTACATAATCCTATTGGTTGCTTTTCCTGGACAGCCAAAAGAAGAAGAGAACTCTCGCTCCTTTTACAATGACTAATGTGAAATAACCAAATCTGAGTGAGCCCAGACGACCTCAATATATCGGCGGTAGTCAGCCATCACCTGTCTGGAGGGACGATCACCCCCCCGGCCCTGCAGGGTAATATCACACAGGGAGAGCAGTGAGACCCGTGACAAATGTGACGGCACATTGAGACTGTCATGCTTCAAGTGCCTTATACTGAATGACTGGTGACCTGGATGTTAGATAATAGAGCCTCGGCTCCCAGGGCGATCGTCTGTGCTGAATAATAAAGGCTGGATGAGAAATAGAGCATCTCCAAGAAAAAAATAAATAAAAAAATACAGATTGATAAAGAAGGGCTAAAATCTAAATACAATTAGAAATTCGAAATAAAATTAAAATCTAAATAAAATAAAATAAATGAGTTAAAAAAATACCGGCACAGTATATACATTTTATATCTCTATATACCCACCACGGGGGGTGTCTCCCTTGCAGCACTTTAAATATTTGCACATAAGGAATGCACGTTTGCACAATTATTTCAAGTGGAAGATTTATGGGATTCATTTATTATTAATATGATAATTCCGTTATTGTATGCTATACACTTACACCAACATCTCTTATTTTTGTATAAATAACAACCCAGCATGAATAATACTTATGTAATATATTAGCTTATCCGCTTTTAGATCTCTGAAGCGCAGTACTTACTTCCGCCCCACAATAAAAACCAATACTTTTTTTTTTTTTAAAGAAGCGCACTTGTTATTAAATGAAATTAAAATCTAAATAAAATAAAATAAATGAGTTAAAAAAATAATGAAAATACAATCTTTTTTTTTTTTTTTAAGAAGCGCACTTGTTATTTCTTGAAAGCTGAGTTGCAGGTATACAGCTGCATCTCATAAAATATTAATTTCATCACAAAGTTCAATTTTTATATTAGTAATTCAATTCAAAAAGTGAAACTTGTATTTTGTTTAGATGCGTTACACACAGAGTGATATATTTCATGCATCTCTTGCTCATGGCTTATAGCTAGTGAAAACCCAAAATTCAGTATCTCGGAAAATTAGAATATTAGAAAATTAGACCAATAAAAAAAAAAAAAAGGGATTTTTAATACAGAAATGTTGGAATACAAAAAAAGTATGTCCATATACAGTATAGTATGCACTCAATACTTGGTCGGGGCTCCTTTTGCATGAATTATTGCATCAATGTGGTGTGGCATGGAGGTGATCAGCCGGTGGCACTGCTGAGGTGTTATGGAATCCCAGGTTGCTTTGATAGCGGCCTTCAGCTCATCTGCATTGTTGGGTCTGGTGTCTCTAATCTTCCTCTTGACAATACCCCACAGATTCTCTATGGGGTTCAGGTCAGGCCAGTTTGCTGGCCAATCAAGCACAGTGATACCATAATCATTAAACCAGTTATTGGTAGTTTTGGCAGTGTGGGCAGGTGCCAAGTCCTGATGGAAAATGAAATCAGCATCTCCATAAAGCTGGTCAGCAGAGGGAAGCATGAAGTGCTCTAGAATTTCCTGGTAGAGGGCTGTGCTGACTTTGGAGTTGATTAAACCCAGTGGACCAACACCAGCAGATGACATGGCTCCCCAAATCATCACCGACTGTGGAAAATTTTGCATTTCATTTGGAAATGAAGGTCCCAGAGTCTGGAGGAAGAATGGCGAAGCACCAAATCCAAGTTACATGAGGTCCAGTGTGAAGTTTCCACAATCAGTGATGATTTGGGGAGCCATGTCACTTGCTGCTGTTTTATCAAGTCCAAATACAGTCTATTTCTCTATTAAAAATCATTTTATTTTTTTACTGGTCTTATGCAATTTTCAAATTTTCTGAGAGACTGAATTTTGGGTTTTCTCTAGCTGTAAGCCATAATCAAAGTTAAAAGAAAGAAATGTTTGAAATATATCACTCTGTGTGTAACACATCTATATAAAATATATGAGTTTCACTTTATTTAAATTACTAAAATAAATTATCTTTTTAATGATATTCTAATTTTATGAGATGCACCTGTATATTAAAGCTGAAGTTTAGCTAACAAAAAAAACAAAAAATAACACCCCCCCCCCCCTCCACTAAATAATCCACAGCCAGCCATTCACTGGGAGGACAAGTGTACTGCGGTTTCATCCTCCCTGAGCTCTCTAAGAACAGAGGGAATGTGATCACCTCTTAAAAAGGAGAAAAGTATTTATCCATCTTATTTGTTTATATCTATACAAAAATGTTTTGCCTTTCATTTCTTTTTTACACTGAATGGGTTGTCCTACAGGGTGAGGGTTCACATATATCTGATGCCCGCCCCAGGGCATCTAGATGCTATCTAGATATGCATAAACAAGGTGCTTCACTTGTACTGTATATGGGATACAATTTACAAATGATTACCATCATTGCTAAGTATTGGATTTTGTAATCTTTCTATATATTATATACAGTATGTGTTTTTTGTTTGTTCTTTGCACCTTCAGTGATTGCTGATGAATTCTGATGCGTCCTGAGGAAGCTAAATAAGAGAAACGTGCTGACTCATAATTCCACCACACAGTCATATATTTGATGAATCAACTCAAGTGTAAATTTACTAATATGAATAGAGGTACTAGTGAGTCAGCAGTAATATTTACTCTAAAATCATGCATATATTTTTTATAATTGCAGTCTCAGCTTGAGATATAAGCTGTTTTACTATGGTTGTAAATAAATAATATATATATATATATATATATATATATATATATATATATATATTTTTTTTTTTGTGAATATACACTCATGGATGTGGCAACTAAGTGGTATATCCTATAATGAGGGGGTTACATATACTTCAATACTATTTTAATCACTTCATGACCAATATATATATATATATATATATATATATATATATATATATATATATATATATATACACATATACACATATACATATATACACACATATATATATATACACACATACATACACACACCGGTGTTCGAGGCTTACCTGTTTCTGATGGTTCGCCCAAGAAACGATCTGACAATGCGGCTGGCTAGTCCCAGAAGCAATCAAAGTGTAGGCCTTTATGGCCTTGGAGGGCCGGAGCGACATCATCACGTCACTTCTGGCATAGACTGGAAGTAAGCAATTTTTTTCTTTTTTTTTTTTTTTTTTAAGCAAAAGATTTTAAAAAAATAAAATTTTTCTTGATCTTTTGCTTTTAAAAAAGGTAAAGAAGAGATTTGGGGTCTTTTTGACTCCAGGTTTCTCCATAAAGAGGCCCTGTCATCCTTATTTTTAATACAAGGGATGTTTGCATCAAAAAAAAAAAAAAAAAAAATTAAAAAGTGATGGTGTAAAATAAAAAAATAAAAAGTAAGACAAATAAGGAAAAAAAAAAAAAAAAAAAAAAGTAAAAACGCTCCCATCCCTCTGTGCAGAAATGAACGCCTACATAAATCACGCACGCATGTGTAAATAATATTTGCACCACGTGAGGCATCATTAGAGCAAGAGCAATAACTAAATCTAAACAAGTAACCTACAAAGGTGTTTAAAGCATCACCAATGGAGATTTTTAAGTACCGTAGTTTGTCGATATTCCACGAGGGCGTGCAATTTTAAAGTGTGACATGTTAGGCATCTATTTACTCAGTGTAACATAAAATTTTCACATTTTTTTTTTTTATAAAATATGGGGTATATATGATGGGGTTTTTTTTGTTTTTTTTTGCATAAATTGTGTTTGCAAAACCGCGTGACATACAAAAATTGCAAAAATCGCCATTTTATTCCCTAGGGCCTCTGCTAAAACAACAATGTTTGGGGGATTATAAGTTTTTCTACCATAAAATACGGATTTAAACTTAAAACAAAAAGTGCCAGAAAAAGCCTGGACTTTTAAACTTCATTATTATTTGTGACACCAAAACCAGGTGGAAGTTTTTCTGTTTAGACTAACCGTGAGTTTGGGTTTTCATTCCCCCCTGCAGCAGCCTGCACCACCCCAGAGAACAGAAGTGGAGGATTACCAGGAGGCCACCAGCCAGTTCTCATGTAATGGTTATGTAACTCTCACTGCTACAACCGGTTTAATCATTGATAAGCGCAGAGAGGGGGAAAGAAATGGACACATCCGAGTTCCTACCATAGCAGACGCTCTAGGCATTTCCAGAATGGAAAACTATAAATAACGATATATTTTTAGATAAATTGTTTTTCTTTCCAAAGTGTAGAAATAAATGAAAGAAAAGAAGAAGTCATTATCTGCAGCTCGGACTACAGGAGTGTCACTGTTTCCAGACACATGGAAGGTTACATTTATTATTATTAGCATGCCGTCTGCAGGCATTGGGGGCGTTCATACAACTACTGTTCTTCGTTATAGGGAAAACTGGACCATTTTTGCTCTGCTTGGAAAAACTCTATACATAAACTTTTTTCATCCCCATTCAGACCTCAGTGTTTCGTAGCTTGAAGCTCGAAGCTCTAAAACACTGGGAGAAAAAAAAAAAAAAATCAACTATTCTCTATTGAGATGGTTCACATCTCCACTCCAAGTCACCTGAAGCAGTGCAGTATTTTGGCTAGGCCAACAAGGCCCAGGCCTGGGGGGCAGCAAAAAAGCCACCCCCCTCCACCTGAGATTCTATTGGCCACTGGCTGCTAGAACCGCCTCTCTCACCCCCTCTCTCACTCACCCCCTTCTCTCTCTCTCTCACCCCTCTCTCTCACATTCCCCCTCTCTCTCATCCCCCCTTCTCTCTCTCTCTCTCTCTCATCTCCCCTCTCTCTCTCTCTCCCCCATCTCCCCTCTCTCTCTCTCTCTCTCTCTCCCATCTCCCCTCTCTCTCTCTCTTTGATTCCCCCCTCTCTCTCATCCCCCCTCTCTCTCATCCCCCCTCTCTCTCTCTCTCTCTCTCTCTCTCTCTCCCTCACCGCCCCCTCTCTCTCCTTCCCTCACCCACCCCCTCTCTCTTTCTCTCCTTCCCTCACCCACCCCCTCTCTCTCCCTCACCCACCCCCCTCTCACCCTCCCCTCTCTTGAGATCTCAGGGGTTCATGCTGGGACTTTTAGTCCTTCAATTTTGGAGGGAGTCACATCTGTTAAAAAAGGAGTGGGGCAAATTTACATAAGGGAGGGGGGCACCCAATTTTAGTCTTGCCAAGGGCAGCACGAAACCAAAATACACCACTGACCTGAAGGCAACATCCTGAAACAAAAAAAGTTCTGGAGCTTTTTTTGTGGCTCGAATCGGGCAGATCGGTGTATTTTTTAAGCAGTTTTTTTTCCACAGAAATGCATGGAGTTTTAGCTCATTTTGCCTCATTTTTCTGCTCAAATCTAATAATTTAATAAAAATAACTAATAAAATATAAATAAATAAAAAATAAATAAAAATAAATAAAATAACCCTAACATAACCCTTTTAAAATAACCCTTTAAACACCTAACTCCTAACCCTAAAGTGGGGTACACACTAGTAGAAAATCTGCCGAAAATTCCCATCCGAGGTAAAATCGTACGATTTTCGGCTAGTGTGTACACAACTTTCAGCAGCCGATGCCGACATTTTCAACGAAAAAAAAAAACGGAGGGACAAACACCAAAATTTTTATCGTCCGTCCCCAGACGACCAATTTTAGTTTAATGTGTATGCAGTACGTCCGTGAAAAATCGGATACGAAAGACCACGCATTATCTGAAGTTGCTGACGACCTGGAAGTCTAGGAACAAATGTCCCAAAAAAAAAAAAATCGGACGAGAGATTTTGTGAACATTTATGCACTGTCAACTAAAAACAGTTATGAACGCTGAGCAAGAGTGAGAAAAAAAATCGGAGGATATTTCGTCCGATTTCCGTCAAGTGTGTACAGGCCTTAATATTACCCCTAACCCAAATACTAACCCCCAACCTAGCAAAATAAATCAATAATAAAGTAAATAAATTATAAAAAAATCATTACCCCTAACCATTACTTTTAACCCCTAAAAAAAAAAAAAAAAAATGCTAAATAAAATAATAATAAATAAAAGTGTATGAAAAGCTGAAAAACAGCACAAAAATAATGAACCGATGATAGGTTTCTCTATTGGCTAAGAAAAAAAAAAAAAAAAGCCATAGCTCAAAAATTCTTTAAAAAACGCCCATGCAAACACGTGAAAAAAAAATCTCAAAAATGCGACGCTTAGGTGTGAACGCAGCCTTAGGGTGTTTCTACTTTGAATGGAGGAGCAATAGTGACCCCTTTGGACAGCAGCATCTCCAGTCTGGGGGAGGGGAGTGTTAGACTAGCAGATTTAGGTGGACTTGACTAACAAATTAAAGCTGAACTCCAGATAATACATTTTTAGCAGTTACAGCAAACAGGTTTGTTTTTTTCTTTTGAGATAAAGATTTGAGATAAAGAATAGCTGATCATTGTAAATGCCCCTGTCAGGGGGAAACGGTTTATTTCAACTCTTAACACCTAACTGACACTTTTGCTGAACAACTTGATCTGTTAAAGGAAGATGAAAAATAACAGACTTACTGGCCAGATCACCAGGTGAAAACTAAGGGAAAACTGCCTAAAAAAACAAACAAAAAAAAAAAGAATGCAGCCACCATATCCAAGAATTGGTAAGCAGCATTTGTTTTCTTTTCAGGCTCTCTTTCTTCTATTTTCATCTGATGATCAAGTCCATAAGTCTGTTGTTTATTAAAAGAACAAGCTCTCTTCAATTTGTACCAGTTTACAGGGATGAGACAAAAGGGGAAAAAAAAAAAAAAAAGCGGCTTTCTGTAACTGAGTTGGAGTTTGGCATTATTAGTCTTTTTAAATCTGCTAGTACATCTACACTCCCCTCTACCCAAAAACTGACAACACTGCTGTCCAAAAGGTGCCCCCTGTGCTCCTTCATCCAGAGTGGAGGCACTCTAATACAGGGAGGTGTGTTCAGGGCCGGTGCAAGGACTTTTGACACCCTAGGCGAAATCTAATTTTGCCGCCCCCCCCCCTGGCTCTGCCCCTGACTGCACCCCCTTTCCCCTGCCCATGTATACGGTGTAGGTGGCAGGGGTCAGAAGTGTGTAATGCACAGAATGCAGGGGAGTGCAGGGTTGCGGGGTGCGCTACATACTGCGTGCAGGGTTGAGGGATGCACTACGTACTGCGTGCAGGGTTGCAGGGTGCTATTCGTACTGATTGCAGTGTTGAGAGGTGCGCTAGGTACTACGTGCAGGGTTGAGAGGTGCGCTAGGTACTGTGTGCAGGGTTGAGAGGTGCGCTAGGTACTGAGTGCAGGGTTGAGGGGTTTGCGCTAAGTCTTGAGTGCAGGGTTTTGGGGTGCACTAGGTACTGCGTGTAGGGTTGAGAGGTGTGCTAGGTGCTGAGTGCAGGGTTGCGGGGTGCGCTTTTTGGATAATGCAAGGTTGTGGGGTGCGCTAGGTACTGAGTGCAGGGTTGAGGGGTGTGCTATGTACTGCATGCAGGGTTAAGGGGTGTGCGTTAGGTACTGAGGAGGGGGGGAGGAGAGGGGGATGGAGAGTAGGAGGAATGGAGGGGGGGTGGAGAGGAGGGGGTGTATAAAGAGGAAGGGGGGGGAGAAGGGGTGGAGGTGTATGGAGAGGAAGGAGGGGAGGAGAGGAGGGGGTTTATGGAAAGGAAGGGGGGGAGGAGAGGAGAGGTGGAAGGAGAGGAGGGGGGGGGGAAGGAGGTTGGAAAGGGGGGAGAGACGAGGTGGAGAGGATTCTCAATTAGTGTAGGCTGCAGAGTGCATGCTGGGAGTTGTAGCCCGTCATCCCAACAGCATGATGGATGTGGAGCCCCTCAGAACCACTGCAGATGGCATGCTGGGCATTGGAGTCCATCTGCCTCACTGCAGAGGGCATGCTGGGCATTGCAGTTCCTCAGGATCACTGCAGGGGGCATGCTGGGCATTGCAGTTCCTCAGGATCACTGCGGTGGGCATGCTGGGCATTGCAGTCCATCTGCCTCACTGCAGAGGGCATGCTGAGCATTGCAGTTCCTCAGGATCACTGCAGAGGGCATGCTGGGCATTGCAGTCCCTCAGGATTACTTTAGTGGGCATGCTGGGTATTGCAGTCCATCTGCCTCACTGCAGAGGGCATGCTGCCCAACGTGCCCACTGTAGTGATCCTGAAGAACTGCAATGCCCAGCATGCCCACTGTAGGGATCCTGAGAAACTGCAATGCTCAGCATGCCCACGACAGTGATCCTGAGGGACTGCAATGCCCAGCATGCCCTCTGCAGTGATCCTGAGGGACTGCAATGCCCAGCATGCCCTCTGCAGTGATCCTGAGGGACTGCAATGCCCAGCATGCCCTCTGCAGTGATCCTGAGGAACTGCAATGCTCAGCATTGCAGTTTCTCAGGATCCCTACAGTGGGCATGCTGGGCATTGCAGTCTGCCAGCTAAGTATCTTTAAACCCAAGGCAAGGCCATGCTGAGAGCTCCCCTATGGTACTTACCACAGACAGTGAAGTTGTAGTAGATAGTAGTCGGCACACTCGGCTACAAGTCACGTGGCTGCTCTGACTATACACTGACTTCTCTCTTCAGCATGCTGCTCACTCACAAACCACGCCCCTTCACCGGCAAATTATACACAGCTATAGATGCATAGGCAGTACAGTAGTTGGACCCGCCCCCTCCACCTTCTTCTCTACCCACCAACCACTGGGGGACAAAGGGGCGGAGCCCCGCATATTGGCCCCGCCCTTCCCGACATCAGAGAGTGCATTTGACAGCTCCAGGCCACCTTCTTCTCCGCCCACCAACCACCCACCGCTGGTTTGTCTAGAGACTACAGTATACAGGGGACAAATGGGTGGAGCCCCGCATATCGGCCCCGCCCTTCCCGACATCACAGCATCAATTTGACAGCCAGCTCCACCTCCACTCCGCTGGCTTGGGATTCAAGGTATGCTGCTCCTTCTCAACAAGTGCGGAAGGCAGAGAGGGGGAGAGAGAGGAGAGCGAGGAAGGCAGAGAGGGAGGGCGGGCGCCGGGAGGGCAGGCGCCGCCCCCCACTGATGTGCGCTCTAGGCCACCGCCTACCTTGCCTATAGGTAGCGCCGGCCCTGGGTGTGTTACTGGGCAGATCAGCAGGTGAAAACCAAGTGGAAAAAGCCTATAATAAGAAGACTAATGCAGGCACCACATTGAATGATTGGAAAGGTCCCATATATGACATTTTTGGTTTTGCGTTTGGATGGCTGCCAGTTGTGGAAAGCAGACTGCAGATGTAGAGGGATCTCCGACGCCTTCCTTGTTCTCCATCCTGGATCTGGAGACTTGGCTCTCTGCACTCTAGGTAAACTCTTTAGGAGTCTGGCTGTTAGCAGACACTTGTATGATTACATCAGAGCACTGCAGCTAAGAAATGATCATTTATGGCTCCTGGCACTGAAGAGGAATGTAAAGCAGCTGCCTTCCTTGTTTTCACTCTCTGTCTGCAGTTACGGTGCAGACACAGACAAGGTGCATGTAAACACAGCAATGATTACACTTTGCTGCTTTTGTAATGTGAGCTCACAAAGCACAGCAAAAGAAAAAAGGCCGCAGCAAATTTATTATGTATGTAAATTGCTTGGCATCCATGGATATGGCACAAGAGCCAAGCTGGTTGGAATGTACACTTCCCATGATATAAAGGGTGGCATAGATCAAAATGACCAAATCATATAATTAGTGTTTTCATAAATAAATAAATAAATAAATGACACTTCTCCAGAGCTCCCTGCCGTGACCAATTGTTAAAACCCATTAAAGCATAACTCCACTTTTGTTGAGGAAAAAAAACATTCCCCTCTGGGTGATCTCTGTACATTGCAAGGATTTTACCAAACTTTGTTGCAGATTCCTTCCTTTTGTTATTCTGACGAAATCATTATTTGTTCCTCTGTGCTGAGTGGGTCAAATAAAAGTGGTTTCATAATTATCTATCAGCTGTGCACCTGCAGGACTCTAATAAGGAAATCTGCTAGGCCTGCATCCCTTTAGACGTGTTCCTATTGGGAGTATCTCACCATAAATGACATTTTTGTTGCAGGGGATGCCAGAAATTTGACTCATATTTTAGGCAGACTTCTGGGAAATTGGGTGAGCCAATCACACAAGCAGGAAATTATGTTTCTGGGGTGTGGTCAGTTTACATTCTGTGTACAGAACACCTCCAGGTAGCCATATTGTATTGCGATTTCAGATAATTACAACAGCTGCAGATTGAAAAGGAAAGGTAACTTTTAAACACATTAGTGCCGGTTCACACTACCGCGACTTGTCAGGCGACTTGGTTGCCTGACAAGTCGCGGTCCATTCTGTGCTACGGGAACCGTTTTAATAGGAGTGACTCAAGTCGCTCCGACTTAGAAAAAGGTTCCTGCACTACTTTTGACAGAAGTCGGAGCGACTTGCATTGACTTCCATTATGTGAAGTCAGTGCAAGTTGCGCCGAAGTCACGGTGCACGGCGACTTCACAGGTCGCCCCCGAAGTCGTGTCGCCATAGTGTGAACCGACTCTAAATTACAATAGGACTTGTGTCACAATTGTTTACACTATATTGTTTTTCTTTATTTGCTATTTTTTCCCTCACTAAAGTGGAGTTACCCTTTAAGTTACAATGTTTAACATTAAAAAATAGTTATGGGTGGATTTCCAAACTCCTCTCTGGCCTTTTCGCTTGCAACAATCTCATTCTGACAAAATATGTCCTCAGTCCTCCAAATGTAATAACACCCAGCATCAATCAACCCAAGAAGACTGAGGACATACTATAAGTACAAGGAGTCCTGCCCCCCCCCCCCCCCCCAAAAAGGGCACCATGGTGTAGAGAATGGCCTTGGCATCATCACATCAGTGCTGGTCTCGGCATAGTTGAAGACTGCCCTCATTTGAAAAGATCCAAATGAAGACACCTGGAAGTTTCTTTAATGCTTAACCCCTTCCAGCCCGCCCCAGCATCCCTTTAAAAGGTTCTGAAATGCCCAGGGGCACAATGACAACTAGGTGACCACTGTGATTATCTGTTACAGTGGTCACATAGTCGGGAGCCAGTTCTGCTGGGTACTCATTATTAGTGGGAAATGAAAGCTGTGACAGCTCAGTCACTGTGTTGGAAGCATGCTGTAAGAACGCTCTCAGCACAGAAACATTGGCCTGTGCAGCAAGTGGGCATTCAAGTCCAACCTTTTGCCATTGCACATGTGTGTTATGCAAAATGCAACAGTGAACCTAGTAAAAGCCTCAGGTGCCCGCTCTCGCTTGTGCCAGTGGATTCTACCTGGGGCGCAGGCTTGTCAAAGAGTCCATCTAAACTGCTTACAATATCATAGAGCAATGCTGTAAATTGCAGAGCTCACATCAAAGATGTGACAGCTGCCTTAACCCATCTCCATCTCCATCCTGGCCACACATCCCAATGCATTTCACCTCACCCATGGGGCTTAAGTGGGGTACCCACTAGTAGAAAATCTGCCGAAAATTCCCGCCCAAGGTAAAATCGTACGATTTTTGGCTAGTGTGTACACAACTTTCAGCAGCCGATGCCGACATTTTCAACGAAAAAAAAAACGGAGGGACAAACACTAAAATTTTCATCGTCCGTACCCAGCACGACCAATTTTCATTCAATGTGTATGCAGTACGTCTGCGAAATATTGGATACGAAAGACCGCGCATGATCGGAAGTTGCTGACGACACGGAAGTTCATCATAAAAAAAACAACAGAAATAGATAATTCATATCTATATTCGTTGCACTATTAACAGTAGTAGTGACATATGAGCAAACTGGTCACCGTTCAGCAGCCATTTCTTGCACCATGTTCTCCTCTTCCTCGTCTTTTGCTGCTGCCTTTGGATAGCCAGAACTCCAAGACCAAGTATTGCAAGGGTCTCAGATGTTTGGATCTCCATCTTCCAAATCGTTGTATGACGAAAATGGCGATAAACTGACGAATATTCAGAATAATCGGAAGTGCAGTTCCACAAACAATCAGAATGATCCAAGAACAAAAGTCAAGTCACAACCCGCAAGATGGAACTCAAAGGCGTGGCCTCGGGAGTCACACGTATACGTACTTACATTACACACTACGAACAAACGTCCCAAAAAAAAAAAAGAAATCGGGTGAGAAATTTCATCAAACATTTTGCATTGTCAACTAAAAACAGTTATGACAGCTGAGCAAGAGAGAAAAGTCAGAGGTTATTTTGTCCAATTTTCGTCAAGTGTATACGAGCCTTTAGTCATGGGTGGGACGAAACGCGCTGGGATATGTGGCCGGGATTGAGATAGACTGAGGCTGCTATCGCCTCTTTGAAGCACTGGATTGCTCGGTGTGGCTTACAGTTCACAACCTCGCAGACAGCGACAGAATGAGCTTTGTAGGCCAGTGTAGTTCTGAAGAGAAGATTGGAGTCACCCACTTCTGGACTAGTAAGTTCTATAACTCTTCTTTTTCAGGTTGGTTAAAAAAAAAAAAAAAATGCTTGCTGCAGTCATAAGCCTGAACTGAACTTTCGGTTTACATTAGCTAAATACATCAAAACAAAAAGTGTGCAAAGTCTTCCAGTTTGTTTTGTTTAGAAAAAAACACCAGCCTGAGTAGAAAAGCCTTTTCCCTGTCAGCATGGTGCACAAAAGGACCCTCAATCTGTGTGTGGAAGCAGCTGTGTTTCTACAGAGGTCTGACACCCCCCCCCCCCCCCCCCGATGAGTTAGCCAGGAGCATGTGCTTTGCTGAGCTGACTGAAGAGCATTAGGCCTGACTAAGGGCTCATGTAGACAGGGCAGTTGAAAACATTTTCTACAGCTAGAAAGGGACAGTGAAATATATATTTTACAGCTTTACAATACTGAGTTTATGGGAGTTTAGCAGCAGTTATGAGCATTTGAGGTTAGAAGCATTTTTAAAAGATAACCTTAGGAGACCGTCCTAAATTCCCACAATGCATGAAAAAAAAAAGAAAATAAACTATTTCAGCCATTCTGTAAGAGAAGAGAGAGAGCAGCAGCAGAGAGAGCAACAGAGGCGTAACTAGAACCTTCAGGGCCCTGATGCAAGAAACCATGAAGGGCCCCCCAGACCCCTGGCCGGGGCCCTTCCCTTCAAGCCCAGGGCTCTTCCCACTAATCCTGGGGCTCTTTACACTCTTTTCATGGCCTTTTATTACGGTCCCGCAGCAGGATCCTTTCACAAGTTCTGCAGTGGGCCCCCTTCCTGCAATCTTGGGGCCTCCCCACAGTGGTGCAAAGCCAGGGCCCGGTCGCAAGTGTGACCTTTGCGATCCTTTAAGTTCACCCACTGGTTTGCTACCGGGCCCCCTGGAGCATGGGGCCCGGTAGCGATTGCAACCCCTGCAACCCCTGTAGTTACGCCCCTGGAGAGCAAGGTTCTTGAAGATAACGGTCTTATTTTTTTTGTTACATAGTTAGTCTGGCTGAAAAAAGACCATCTAGTTCAACCAATAGAGGAAAGAAAAAAAAAAACATGTATGTATGTATGTATGTATGTATGTATGTATGTATGTATGTATGTATGTATGTATGTATATATATATATATATATATATATATATATATATATATATATATATATATATATATATATATATATATATATATATATATACACACACACACACACACGCCTCTGATTAACCCCAAATAAAGTTCAACTGTTCTAGTAGGTCTTTCCTGACATTTTCTTAGTTACATCCTACAGCTAAAGCCATGGTCCGCAGAGAGCTTCCCAAGCATCAGAGGGATCTCATTGTTAAAAGGTATCAGTCAGAAGAAGGGTACAAAAAAATTTCCAAGGCATTAGATATACCATGGAACACAATGAAGACCATCATCATCAAGTGGAGAAAATATGGCACAACAGTGACATTACCAAGAACTTGACGTCCCTCCAAAACTGATGAAAAGACGAGAAGAAAACTGGTCAGGGAGGCTGCCAAGAGGCCTACAGCAACATTAAAGGAGCTGCAGGAATACTTGGCAAGTACTGGCTGTGTGGTACATGTGACAACAATCTCCCGTATTCTTCATATGTCTGGGATATGGGGTAGAGTGACAAGACGGAAGCCTTTTCTTACCAAGAAAAACATCCAAGCCCGGCTAAATTTTGCAAAAACACATCTGAAGTCCCCCAAAAGCATGTGGGAAAACGTGTTCTGGTCTGATGAAACCAAGATTGAACTTTTTGGCCATAATTCCAAAAGATATGTTTGGCGCAAAAACAACACTGCACATCACCAAAAGTACACTGTGCCCACAGTGAAGCATGGTGGCGGCAGCATCATGCTTTTGGGGCTGGTTTTCTTCAGCTGGAACAGGGGCCTTAGCCAAGGTAAAGGGAATTATGAACAGTTCCAAATACCAGTCAATATTGACACAAAACCTTCAGGCTTCTGCTAGAAAGCTGAGCATGACAACGATTCAAAGCACACATCCAAATAAACAAAGGAATGGCTTCACCAGAAGAAGATTACATTTTTGGAATGGCCCAGCTAGAGCCCAGACCTTAATCCGATTGAAAATCTGTGGGGTGATCTGAAGAGGGCTGTGCACAGGAGATGTCCTCACAATCTGACCATATTGGAGTGTTTTTTGCAAAGAAGAGTGGGCAAATATTGCCACATCAAGATGTGTCATGCTGATAGACTCATACCCAAAAAGACAGAGTGCTGTAATAAAATCAAAAGGTGTTTCAACAAAGCATTAGTTTAAGGGTGTGAACACTTATGAAACCATATTTTATTTTTTTTATTTTTACTTCCCTCCACCTAAAAGGTTTCAGCTTGTTGTTCAACTGACTTGTACAGTTTATATGTCACAGTAAAGTTCTGAAATTAGTTATCTTTGTCTCATTTTTTTCATCACAGAAACCTGACATTTTAACAGGGGTGTGTAGACTTTTTTATCCACTGTACACACACATACAATCCTATACCCACAGTTGATCCAGAGGAAGGCAAAAAAAAAAAACCCCCCAGCAAAGCAGGATCCAATTTGCTCCAGCAGGAGAAAAAAAATCCTTCCTGATCCCCTGAGAGGCATCTAGATATTCCCTGGATCAACTTTACCTATAAATATTAGTACCCAGTTATATAATGTGTATCTAGGAGAGAATCCAGGCCTTTCTTAACCAGTTGCCGACTGCCTACAGTATATTTACGTCAGCGGGGACTCCGATGCACCGGACAGGTGGCTCCAATTGCCGCCTGCCACTCGCAATCGCTCCCCGCTGAGAGAGAAGGACGGTCAGCTGTTGTTCCCTCTGGAATGATCACAGAATGCCTGTGATCCTTCTATATAGATCACAATGTTGCAGTCCGCTGTGAAGGGAGAAAGGCAGGCGGCTGTCATTCTTCCCTGTGTAACCGCAGAGATCATACGGTCCTGCTATGTAGGACCATAGATCTCTGCTGTTACATGTAAAGCCATATCCCTGCACAGTTAGAATCACGCCCCTAGGGACACACTTAACCCCTCCTTCCCCAATAAAGTTAACCCCTTCCCTGCCAGTGTCATTTTTACAGTAACAGTGCATATGTATAGCACTGATTACTGTAGTATTGTCACTGGTACCCCCAAAAGTGTCAAAAATGTCAGTCAAGGGTCCAATCTGTCCGCCGCAATGTCGCAGTCCCGCAAAAATCGCAGATCGCCACCATTACTCGTTAAAAAAAAAAAACAACAACAAAAATGACAAAAATCTTTCCCTTAGTTAGTAAACGCAATAACTTTTGCGCAAATCCTTACGTTTATTGTGATTTTTTTTTACCAAACATATGTAGCAGAAAACAAGTTGGCCAAAAATATGTTAAAAAATTTTCATTTTTACATTTTTTTGGGGAATTTCATATAAAAAAATTTGAAAAATATTATTTTTGCAAAATTGTCGCTCTTTTTTTGTTTATAGCGCATGATCAAAAAAAAAAAAAAAAAAAAAAAAATCGCACAGGTAATCAAATACCACCAAAAGTAAGCTCTGTTTGTGGGGGAAAAAAAGGACGTCAAATTCATTTAGGTACAGCGTCGTACGACCGCACAATTGTCCATTAAAGTCACGCAGTGCCGAATCGCAAAATAGGGGCTTAAGTGGTTAAGGGGGAAAAACTTCCGGTCCAAAAGTGGTTAAATAAAAAAACTAAGACTTTGAACATCTTTTTGTTTTGATGCACTGGGGAATTATTATTTTCAATTATTATTTTTTAAACGGAAAAAAAAGTTATTTGGGCTTTATCGCACACTGACAAGATTTTGATCTCTCAAGGCACTGTTGCTTTTGCTGGCAGTATTGGAGATGGTATTTTATTCATACAAAACGGACTGTTATTGAGCTTCTACCAGCCCAAAAGTATTGTCAGACCCTGCAGCCCTTCTGACTAATGGCTAAATTGATTTTCTAGCCTGTTCACAAGGTATTAAAAAGAAGCGAAAGGTGTAATAAAGCCATTAGGTGTGGAGGAAACTTCCTAGCTAGGTCCTCGGTTCTAGACTACAACCAAAATAATGAAAAAGAAGGGGTCTAGCAAATGCTGACCTAACAGTTGCGGACTTTAAGGCACATCATTGGATAGTCATTGATTTAAATAAAAATATAAGTTTATTAATTCATTATTAAAACAACGGTATATACTAACACAGAGAAGTTAAAAAGTCGAGTGGAAGTGCCCTCAAGAAAGATTCATAGTATACACATCATAAAGTAGGGACATGGTCTACATACAATACATATTGTGATATGAAGTTGTTTCAACAGTAGGTTAGTCTGGATAAAGGTCAACGCGTTTCGCGGCAAGCTTCATCAGGACCACAGACGGATATGCATCCTCTTAATGAAGGAGACATGACGGCAGTTAGTAACATGCATTTAACATAGAAACAAATACAATGAGAAATATAACAATGCATAAAACTTTTACCTTAATCCAGACTAACCTACTGTTGAAACAACTTCATAATCACAATATGTATTGTATATAGACAATGACCCTACTTTATGTTGTGTATACTATGAATCTTTCTTGAGGGCATTTCCCCTCAACTTTTTTACTTCTCGGTGTTTGTATATACCGTTGTTTTAATAATGACTTAATAAAATGATATTTTTATTCAAATCAATGACTATCCAATGATGTGCCCTTAAAGGCCGCAACTGTTAGGTGAGCATTTGCTAGGTGAGCATTTGCTAGACCCCTTATTTTTCTGTATTCGCTCCACGGATTATGGCACGCCTGGGTTAGCTCTCCCTCTTTTTTCTACAACCAAAATAATTACATTTTGCTTCAGCCGGTTGACAGGACCACTTGAAACTGAATTGTCTTGTTGCATATTTAATCTCCTGGCCACCCAGAAAAGATGAGACTGCAAAATGGCATAAATAAAAAATGGACCTTGGCTATTTAATACCAGCAAATCAAATTGAATACGATTTTCTCTTTCTCTGTCTAAAAGCTCTTGTGATAAAAAGGAAGGCAGCTACTTAAGTTGACAAATTATTTCTACAATTAATTCCATAGGGACCGTCATTAATGCAATGATGAAGCAAATAATAATCACCCAAGGCTTGGAGATACTGATCATATGTCTAGGGGTTACTGAAAGCCATTCATTAGCCCGAATGGGCCCTGGAGGTGGGAAAGTCATACGGGAATTCTTGAAAAATCAAATCATGCTTTTTCTTGCTATTATCTGTGGCTTTCTTTGGAAAAACCTAGACGCAGTCTGATGAAATACAGACCAAGAGCAACACCTAGGCCATACTGATCCACACAAACATGCAGGTGAATAAATATGCATGAATAGTCACTATGTCATGCTGAAGATTACCACATGATGCCAGATTTGGAGTAGGAAGTGAGGTGGGTATCATTGTAAAGGGACTGTATCACTATGGAATATATGGGGACAACCTGCTCCCTAGCAGTAACATACCGGAAGCCCCCTTCCCATACTTTACTGTCAGCCAAATGCTAGGCCACTGACACATCCAGAGCTTGCTCTGCCCCCTGTCACCACGTTTCTTTTGGTCCATCGCTATCACAGGCATCCCCATTGACCAAAGGGAATGCCTGGGTGGCAGATAAGAGTGCCATAGGAAGCTTATCCTATCAGAGAGAACTGAAATTTGGTTGAGACAGGAATTTTAGTGGACTGCTGCAGGTAAGAACACCTTTAGGAGCCAGCACTTTATACCGGATAGAGCTTGCCCCAATTTCCCCAAAGATAGAGTTTCTTTCTATTTGGGGGGGATAGGACATAGGTGTCACAATCTGGAGTCAGGCTCGAAGGCCAGTAGCTATAGCAGTAGCAAGACACTCACCATCCAGCTGGATAAGTACAGAAGCAGTTCACCCCGGCAGATGACACAAGCTCTCCTGATGTGCAGAGCCTAGGTACTAAAAGGTATTCACCAGAGCTCCTGATTGTGGAGATGGGTTTTGCTGCATGTTAGTACCAGGTTGCGGTCCTCAGGATGGCCCCACCAAGATGTGAGCAAGCCGGGGTACAGCAGCAAATATAGCAAGTAGGGATAAGCAGAGCTGTATTCAGTTAACAAGCCAAAAGGTCAGTAATGAGCGGTTGCAGGTTGGGATCAAGCGGAAGCGTAGCAGAGGAACAAGCCAGGGGTTGGTAACAATGGAATCAAAGATACAGACAGCAGCAGGAGCGGCAAGAGCAAGATATTGGCTAAAGAGAGCACAATAAACTGACAAACAGGAAGTGCAGAGACATGGCTTAAAAAGGAAGCTCAGGGGAAGAGCAAAGGGATCAAGGTCTAGGAAAAAACATTCTATGTAGGATCATTAATGGAATTGTCCAGGGAGCTGTCCAGCATTCCAGGTGGCTCAGCAAGAAGAGTTACTGCCAGACACAGGGTTCAGGTCAAGTCAAATTTTCCCATTATCAATATGGCAGCAGTACCACCTCAGCCATACACAGCAGGGTGGTATGACCTAGGTGAAGGCAGCGCCCTACCATCTCCAGCATATGCAAAACCTTATACTGTTAGTTGGCTGTTGGTCTTCACTGAAATGACATAACAAGGAATTGCATCAGGGATAGGCCTACCATATGTTATATTTGCAAGCAATGTCAATGGATCAAATACCTTTAGTCACCAATGAGAATTAGAAGTATCCTATATGGCTGAAAGTATTTTTTTTTTTTTTGAATATTATTTTTTATTAAGGAAATCAACATTACAGGAGAAATTAATGCTTTACAGATACACGTCAACAAGTCCAACAATTTGCAAGTAGAATGCAATACAATACCATAAGTGATAAGATGGAGGGGAGGGAAGGGAAGGGAGGGTAGCAGTATGGAGGAAAGAAAACAAAAGGAGGGGGGGGGGGGGGGGGAGAGAGGAAGGTTCCGACAAAGATGAGAGCAGTATTATCAGGTCAGACAGCAGCTGACATTGTCATACAAGTTCAACAACAGTATCTAGCAGGTGAGATGAACTTAATGGGCAGATCGGAATCTACCCCAGTCCACTCTCGTAATAGATGGGGAGAGGGAAGGAGACACCCCCGCGACCCCCAGTGGGAACACAATTGCCACAGGGGCGTCCCTCCCCGTCCACCCAGCTATAAGAACATTTCAGGAGGAGTATTTCCAGTGCTGCCAAGCTAACCTGAATTTTGTGTATGACAAGGAATTGAAAGCTAAGGACTTCTCCATTGCATAGTTTGCATTAACAATCTTAACCACTTCAGAAAAATTTGGTATATCAAGAGATCTCCAGCGTCGTAGTATCAGCACCCTAGAAGCCAATAGAATATGCAACACCATCTGTCTATAGGAGATCGGATAGTCATCCAGTCCCAAATTCAAGAGGGCGAGTTCCTTCTTGGGCGGGCGTATAATACCCGTACAATCGGCTATACACCTGAACACCGTGTGCCAAAAGCTAGTCAAGGACGGACAGTCCCAAAGGATGTGGGCGAGTGTGCCCCTGTGACCGCAGTTTCTCCAACAGGTATCCGGGACACTTGGGAAAATTTTTGCGAGCCTATTAGGTGTGTAGTACCACCTGCTGGAGATTTTCAGCATCATTTCCCAGTGCGCTGAGCAATGAGAGTATTGGTAAGTACATGAGAGAGCGTGGGACCACTGAACCCGGGTAAACTGGAGATTCAGCTCATTTTCCCATCTCTGCATTGACAACGTCTTGGGAAGGTCGGGTTTTTGGTAGAGGATGTCGTAAAACAGAGATACCCTTGGCTGGTTTCCTGATGGAGATGTAATGGGTCCAGACCTTAAGGGGAATCCGGCTAGTGCTTGGGGGGATGTTTTTTAAGAAAGCTATGTACACTGAGCACTTGGAGGAAGAGGTTAGGTGGGAGGTTTAGCCTGTGTGTCAGGGCTTGTGGGTTCATCAGAGTATCACCTTCATAGAAGTGAGAGATCTCGGTAACGCCCGAGCGCTCCAAATCGGATGTCTGAAGGGTTGGGAGGTATGCTCTTAAACAACCTAAAGGTAGAGAGGAAGAGTGAAGGCTGAAAGTATTTTTACACCCTTCCAAACTACAAAGTTTGGGTGTGCAAAGCCAAGCGTATAAATAGTTTCATATGTTTTGCATTATATGTGTAGCAAGATTCCCAGCCGTTTTGCTGGATATGGGTCCGCCAGGGTTACCGCTAGCAACAGCAGCACAGTTAGGCATATTCTCCAAATGTGAGCACTGAGACAAGGATCAGTCCAGTATCTTTGGGTTTTTAGGTTTATTGTTTATTGAGAACTTGGATGGGAGAAGGGATGAGTGGGATACTCTTCTGGCTCAACTATGCACAATATTAGGGGGACAACTGAAAAAAAAATGTCTGCTGACGCTGACTTAACGCTGGCTGAATGCCGGTCAACGCCGATTGGCGCTAATGAACACTGACTTGCGGTCTGTTAGCACTGAACTGACTCCTGTCACTTTCTTGTGGCACAAAGTGCTTGTAGAAGCTCCCTTAACACTTTCCTGTGAGGTAGCTACTTGTACATCTACTGCAACGCTTAACACTTCAGGGCCCGCACCGGTGCCCTCTTTACACACACACACTTCTCTTCAGGGCTTAGACTCAGGCACCCCCTTTCTAAGCCTTCTCCTGGTTAGCCGACTCCTGGATCCCTCTGACCTTCTGGAGTGGTCCCCTATCCTAGGCAGACCCCTGGGAAGTTTACAGTGCTCACGACACTGCTTTCCTGGAAACCTCTGCCCAAGCAGCTCCACACGGTCCACACCGTCCAAAGCACACTGGATCCCTCTCTGCAGCTCAGCTCAACCTGTCCTTCTGTTCAATTTATACTGCCTGTAGTGTGGATAGATGGCACCACCTAGAAGAGCTTCATATCATAATTGATGCAAAAAAGCCTGAATACCGTGGCATCTTGTGAGTCGCTACAGCTATTGTTCTTATTTTACAATAAATTTGTCTGCACTTAGAGCGCTTTTCTTTTTCTGTCCTCTAGGCCGACCACAAGGACACCTTTCCTGACGCAAGGAGAGACAGCCGTCACCCCCCTCCTGGGACTCTGCTTCCCACCAAAGATGCCCTGTCATGTGCTCCCCTCAGACTTACATACCCTCCCAGAATGCACTGCGGCAGAATTCTGCCCTCTGGGTAGATACAAGCCCTGGTGTGCTATTGGCCAGGTTTCCTCCACTGTCCAATGAGAGCCCTTATTGGACACAGTGGGGAGACTCCCCAAGCTCAACAGGCACACCTGAGAACACATGACAGCCTAGCTGAACAATCAAGGCCCCCCTGATAAGCAGACAGGGCCTCACTTATGGCTTTCCTAGCACCTACCTAGGAGGGTGCTACATATGTTTGGTGTGGAGAACTGGCCTGCTCAGAGCCCTGACCCCAAACGCTAACCGATTACAAGTAGAAGAAATTGGAATAACTGCGAGCCAGGTCTTCTCATTCAACATCAGTCCCGAACCCCACAAATGCTTTTAAAACTGGGCACATACTCAGACACACTCCAAAATATTGTGGAAAGTTTTCTCATTAGAGTGGAGGCTGTTAGAGCCCCAAAGGAGTAGACCAACTCCATACTAATACCTGTGGTTGTGAAATGGGATGTCGTAAAAAGCTTATATAGGTGTGATGGTCAGGTGTCCACAAGCTTTGGTCAACTAGTAAACTTCTCTACAAGCCTCACAGTCTCCTTTTTATATGTGTAGGCATAGGCCAGATGGGACAAAAACTGAAAGTGCATTGTGATCCTCCGCAACTCCAAAAGAGTGGAAAGGATTTTTCACCATCCAATGTTTCAATGAGAAATCTCTGCATGGCAGTCCTAATATGCAAAAACAACAGATGTATAGTAACTAAGTAGAACTACTTCACTACTGAACTTAAGTACCGAAAGGCGGTATCTGTACTTTCCTGGAGTAGAATTATTTCTCCTACTTCCACTTTTACTCCACTACATTTTTTCAATGATTTCAATACTTCTACTCCAATATTTTTTATTTGTGCTGCATAGTTACTCGTTACTATTATAAAAAATTACCACTGCCAGAACAGTAGATGGCAGATTTCATGAAGCTCAAAAACGTGTGTATTATCAGCGCATACGAAAATAAATGCTATTGCATGCATAAATAAAAGCTGCATTTGAAATAATAAAAAACAATATGATGTTCAAACTTTTGACTTCTTTCTTTAATAACTACATAACACAGTACTTGTACTTTTACTTTCAGTACTTGAGTAACAAAATTTTCCAAAAAAACTACTTGCAATACTTAAGTACAAAAAATGTTGAATACTTTAGTACTTCTACTCAAGTCACTTTTTGATCGAGCACTTCCACTTCTACTCAAGTCACTTTTTGATCGAGCACTTGTAATTTTACTCAAGTATGGGTTTCGAGTACTTTATACAACTCTGAAAAACAATACTACTATAATAATAATAATACTATAAACAATAACATAAGTAAAAACCATCACGCTGCATTTATCTCTCAAGGATTACTGAAAAATTAGGTTATGCTTTCATAGCCAGCATTATGAACTCGAAGATAGATTCGTGATTCGATTAGCCAGGCATTTTAGCCAGGGAAAATGATGCACTTATAGATCTCTGTCTATTTTTATCTGCCCGTGTGTCCGCCCTCTGCACTGCACTTGTGTTGCCGCAGAGGACATTGCCGCTGGTTTTAATTATCAGAATTTGGCGTATAGACAGAATTGTCCGTGCATGACAGAGCACAATCTGAATCTTAGGACGTTCAATGTGACCAACTTGATTTCAGAATGTTCCTGTATACAAAGAGAGGTTTGGAGAAGGAGAAGCACGTATTTCCTGAAACTTCCTAGGTTCAATGCAGGCAAACATGATATTTTAGTGGTTTAACTACTCGTTTATCTCGAGTTGGGACATCTCCATGGCACCGCTTTTCCAAGCCACTTTTCGTATTCTTTAAAAAAAGGATCTGAAACTTCTAATCAAGGCTAAGCAACAGGTGCTCCTAATAAGGGTGGTGAAGGAGGGAAGGTAATCAACGGTGTAATATCCAACATAGGGTCCTTTCACACAGGCTTCCTGCCCGGTGGACTCCGTTTTGCTAAGCAGGGATTGATCCGCTGATCCCCGCTGAGCAGGTGGATGACAAGTCCGTCTCCGCTTACGTTGCAGAGATGGTCCTGTCAGAGCCCCGCTCTCTATGGGAGATCAGATGAAAATGGACCGCCTGTCCATTTTCATCTGATCCGATCCTTCAGACGGGTGAAAAAAATTGATTTTTGTAAAATCTTACCGTAAAATCCTTTTCTCTTAAGCTCATTGACAGACGTAGTCCTCGTTGATTACTAACAACTCGGGTTATGCTGCCCTCTACAGGAGTAGGACTAGACCGGAAAGAAAACATTCTGGCCACACCTTAGGGGCAGTTCCAGAGGGTATATCCTCTCTCTCTCTCTGCTACAGCAAATCAGTTATGTCACAAAGCAGTGTTTAGAGAATTTAACCCAACCCAACTCAAAAACAGAGGGGCGGGTACTACGTCTGTCAATGAGCTTAAGAGAAAAGGATTTTACGGTAAGATTTTACAAAAATCCATTTTTCTCTGTCGCTCATTGACAGACGTAGTCCTCGTTGATTAATAACTCGGGACGTCCCAAAGCAGTACCACAAATGAGGGGTGGGAAAATGGAAATCAAAATCCAATCTAGAAGGCCCAACCGGTGCAAACTAGAAGTTCTAAAGGCTCATCAATCAAAGTTGAGACTCAACAGAAATTCCAACAGAAAAAAACCCTTGAGGTAGACCACCGGTCTCCTCAAATTGCGGCCTGCAAAACCTTGCGGCCAAATGAGGCATCCGCCGATGCCATCACATCAATTTTATAAAATTTTGTAAAGGTATGTACCGACGACCAGGTGGCCGCCTTACACACCTGGACCACTGATGCCTGATGGCGGTAGGCCCAGGAAGTACTGAGCGCTCGAGTGGAGTGCGCCTTAACAGGGAACGGAGGCTTCCGACCCTTAATAGAATAAGCCTGTACCACTGTCTGTCTAATCCATTTGGAGATAGTCGCGGCAGATGCAGGCATGCCCTTTCTGGGGCCATCCGTTATCACAAAAAGTGAATCAGTTTTACGGAACGATTCCGTAGCCTTCAGGTATACCCTGATTGCCCGAACCACATCCAAGGAATGCAACGCATGTTCCCGATGATGATTGGGCTGAGGACACAAGGAAGGTAGCACAATATCTTCATTCAGATGAAAGTCTGAAACCACCTTTGGAAGAAAGGATGGCTTTGGATGAAGTACTACCTTATCCCTATGAACCACTAAATATGGGGACTGGCATGATAATGCAGCCAGTCCTGACACCCTGCGTGCAGAAGTGATAGCCACCAAGAAGGCCGCACCAAGGAATGAGTACCGAATAGGTACGTGGAGGAAATCCCAAAGATTCACACCACGCGATATAAGTCTTCCATGTGCGATAATAGACCTTGCTGGAAGTCGCTTTCCTTGCCTTAATTAGAGTAGGAATAACTGAAGCTGACAATCCTCTGTCCTTCAGTACCTGGGTCTCAATGGCCAGGCCCTTAAAACCAGCGACTGTAAAGCACAATGGAAGATCGTTCCTTGAGACCGCAGACCCTCCCTGAGAGGAAGTCTCCAAGGAGCGTTCGCGACTAGCATGTCCAAGTCGGCCTGACCGGCTTGACGAGGCTAGCCTAGAATTTCCAGGATAACTGGAGTTCCCTCCATCTCCATCCTGCGGAGAAATCTCAGCAGCAATCTGAGAGGAGGGAATACATCTAATAGCTGACACTGACTTGACAGGCCGTTCAGCGCGTCTGCTGCGTCCGCTGGAGGATCGTGGGCGCGCGTTACCAATCTCCGCGCCCCTGGGATGCTCTGAAGAAGACACAGATGGTGAAATCCTTGGTGATCGACTTAAGTTATCACCCTGATATTGTCTGACTGGATCCGAACCAGGCTGCCCTAGAGCTACCTGGCCCAGGCAATCCGACAAAGTCTGATCGTTCTCTGTTCCCACACATTTATCAGACACCTGATTCCTATCAGGAGTGATGATTTCTCCTGGTTGAACATTAGAGACCGAAGTCACCCGGCTAGAGGCTCCTTGGCCTGTCTGCTCAACCGGATCCGATTCCTGTGGGGAACTGAGACTAATCTTTGGAACAGGTAAAGAAAATGATCTGTTCAGGGAACGGTAACTACCGCTCCCTGTAGTACTTAAATGTTGGAAGGGAAGAATCGCACCTGTAGCAGTGATCGATGCTCGATCTAGTGCTCTGAATACCGGTGAAGACGTCCCCCCACCCTCAAGCCGGGTGGGGGCGCACCTTCAGGCTGTGTAAGCCTTAGCTTCAGGTTTGGCTGAGTCGGTTTTTTGTTTGTCCGACCAGCGCTTCTTGAACCCTCCTAGAGGGGTTTTGCCTTTCCCGCTCGCTCCAGCAGAGCGAACAAACCCTTTATGAGCGGCAAAGAAAGGTCCACGCTTGTTACGAGGTCCTTTAGCTTTATATATGGCGGCCTCGTGCGATCTGCCAGACAATGGCGGCGGCCTGTACAGGATAACGCCGTGTCTGGCGGCCTGCGGGAGTATCTCGGCCCCACAAACCTTCACCCTAATGGTGATCAGCCTGGCCGGCGGTACCGGACCCTGGCGGGCCGCATGTGGTCCGTGGGCCATCGGAAGGCAGCCTGCCCTTGCTGGAGGAATGCGATCTGGACTGCAGTTATACATGCATAGACACCGCCCTGTGAACACCTCTGACAGGTAGGATACCTTATGCTACCACAGTAATATTCTAGTACTGCCACTGACTTCAGTCATCTTTACAGTTTTGAAAGACATTAGATTGTCAGCTCCCAAACCAAGCCTCCTGGTTCCTTGTTCACAAAAATCACACTCAAATAGGGGGATCTGTGACATGTTATAGGATAGAGGGGAGACCCATCCTACCATTCCAGAGAGGGGCCCGCGTCCACCACAAACCCGTCAGGGGGAAAAAGGGGAACATACTACTCACCATACCGGAACCAGACGGGCGCCAACTCCTGACAGTACCCCTCTCCACCGGGGTGGGAGGGCTGTCGACCAATACGGACGCCGTGACTCATGGTCATTGGCGTTTAAGCGAGACGTTTAACTCGCAGGGTCAGTCCCCGTCCAGTGGGACTATGTCGCGGCCGACCCAGCGCGGAGCTATGGCCTGCACGCGCTCGTAGGCTGAACTGGGGTGACCACTGGATCTCAACATCCAGCCCGTCGCCCAGTTCCAGCTTTCTTGCTTGAAGATCTCACAGGAACACTGGAGAAAAAAGCTGTCTAAAAAATCTAAGAAAAAAATCCTGCCAGGACCGAAGCAAAAAATGATTTGCTGTAGCAGAGAGAGAGAGGATATACCCTCTGGGACTGCCCCTAAGGTGTGGCCAGAATGTTTTCTTTCCTGTCTAGTCCTACTCCTGTAGAGGGCAGCATAACCCGAGTTGTTAGTAATCAACGAGGACTACGTCTGTCAATGAGCGACAGAGAAATAGGGTTTCCATTCTTCTGGATTTCATGGACCACATCGGATCGGATGAGATAGCAGCCGGTGTCAGCAGAGAGGTCACAGCTGACATCCGCTGCGCAATAGGGGTGCTTGGAGCATCCGATCAGGTCTGCCTGAAAAAACTGACAGGCGGACCTGATCTGCAAGCCCGTGTGAAAGGGGCCATAGAGTTCACATTGGGTTTAGACTCAAGGATCAGATGCTGGAATGTCAAGATTCAGTTTCAAAGCATTGTATACAAATGTTTTTGTTGTTTTAACTAGATACTATTCTGTACATATTCTCTGTGCTTTTGTTGAACTTTTAGAGCCGGTTCACATAGGCGCGACCCGACTTGCCGGGGCGACCTGTGAATTTGCGGTGCGCAGCTCGCACCGCGACCTCGGAGTGGTATGCACGGACTTCATATCAT
Organism: Pelophylax lessonae; assembly: GCF_965119305.1. Taxonomy (NCBI): domain Eukaryota; kingdom Metazoa; phylum Chordata; class Amphibia; order Anura; family Ranidae; genus Pelophylax; species Pelophylax lessonae. Next base: position 641,008,002 of record NC_138770.1, on the reverse strand, counting down.
TGAAGTCAATGCAGGTCGCTCCAGGTCGCCCCAAAGTAGCTCAGGACCCTTTTTCTAAGTCGGAGCGACTTGTGTCGCTCTTATTAGAACGGGTCCTGTGCTAATCTATGACAGGCGACCCGCGGCGACTTGTCAGGCGACCAGGTCGCCTGACAAGTCGCCCCAGTGTGAACCGGCTCTTAAGCTACATGTACATGGGACGTTTTAAAAAGTCCTTTAAAGGCTCGGTTCACATATATGCGATGCGGGAAGGCTGCGAATTCGCAGCCTTTTCCCGCATCGCACACGCACCCCCGGCAGTTCACACTGCCATATGCGATACGCTGGGGGTGTCAATGTAATCTTAACGACACCCCCAGTTTGATCGCATATCGCAGTGCGATCGTGCAGTTCGCACAGGATCGGATAGCACAAGTGTGAACCGCTGTGCGATCCGATCCTGATGCGGCTAGAAAAAAGGGTCCTGTGCGTGTTTGGAGCGGCTGCGGTGCGAATTTAGCCATACAAACCGTATGGCTAAACTCGCACCGCACAGCCGATCGCATGTAATGTCGGAGCAGTGCGCTCCGATATTACATGCGAACCCCGCACACGCACAAGTGTGAACCGGGGCTGAACGCTGGAATTTAACAGCTATGTAAAGGACGTTTAAAACGTCCGTTGTGTCGCATTTGCATCTGTGTTTAGCGGCATTTAGCTAGCGTTTGCGCTCAGATCCATTTTTAGAGGTCAAAAAATCATTCACCTTCAAACACTAAAAACGCAAGCGCTAAACGCGGGTGATCGCGTTCTGCGTTTGAAACGCCGGTAAACACACGTTCTGAACATCCTGAACGCAAATAATTGCTTTCCAAAAAATGACACTGAACTCAACTGCCTCTAAATGACTGTAAACGACTCAGTGTACATGGACAGATAAGATAACATAGAGGAGGGTTCAGGGGCTTCTGAAAAAAAAAACGCCCAACTGCTCCTAAACATCCGTTTACAAGTAGCAGTGTACATGAGGTCTAACTTGTAATGATGGGTTTACATAAGAGCCTGTAGTTTGTAATGTCATGACTGATCAGTTCCCCTATATTCATGTACTGCTTCAGATAGCTGGTCCCTATGCCCCAAGAGGACAGGACAACTTCCTATTCTGGGTCACACAGCATCCAATGCGTACCCCGCCATCCCTTCTGTGTTGTAGCACAAATATAGGAGCGCTAATGTCATGGAACCCTACATGAATGAGCTCCCTGGGTGTAGGCAGGTACAGTTTGGCCTCCCTGCACAGGTGGCGCTGACAGCACCATAATGCAGGGAAAGTGGAGGACAGAAGGCACTCATGTTCATGTTCCTCTTAGGACTCCACAGGGGACATCAAGTGAGCAGCTGTCTGATTGGACACTGCTGCCTCAGATGACTCGGCTGTCAGCTTTAGTAAGGGCAGTGCCTATAAATGCACTGACTCTCTACAGTTGGCATGCATTTTGCATATGGGACAGGGACAGGAACCCGCTGGTCACGGAGAGTTTGCCTAGTATAGGGAAGGGTTCCAGTGGAGGAGGGACAGAATAGAGACTGGTCACCAGTTCATCAGTGTGGAACCTTTCTGCTATAACTCTTTGCTGCATCACTGCCTGCAAGCCTCCTCCTCTTCCAGGTGCTGTTGGCATGCCAGTGTCACACTCTGAGAGGCCTGCATAGCGCACTGTGAGTGCTAATACTAGTTCACTGCTTCCACCTAGGGGTCCTCAAACTACGGCCCTCCAGTTGTTCAAGAACTATAATTCCCATCATGCCTCGGCAAGTCTGTGAATGTCAGCGTTTTACAATGCCTCATGGGATGTGTCGTTTGGCAACAGCTGAAGGCCGTAGTTTGAGGATCCCTGGTCTAGACTCTGAACTATACTGTTGGAACTTTCACAGAATACACTTCGTTGCAAACTGGGATCTCCGTGTGTCTTTCCTCCCTTCTGTATATCCAATCCCAGGTCCCTGCTCACATGTGTGTCTGTGAATTCTCTACTAGCTGTGTCGGTGTCAGATCTAATTACTGTGTAGCTCTCACCTGCACAATCACTAGACAGACACCCAGCGATTGTGAAATATGTAGTTTACCATGAAGTGTCAGGTCTCACACTATATAGACAGAAGTCATGTATTAAAACTTAAAGTGTTACTAAACCCAGGAGCCTGCATTCACTATATCTGGTCTCCCACAATACGCAGAACATGGAAATGCAATTATTTTAGTAAATAAACTTCTCAATATGTTTTCTCATCAGCAGTTGAAGCAGCCTTGTGACTTCTATCGATGTCCCGCCGTGCACGGATTACAGCTTGTAAGAGGAGTTTTCATTCTCCTCTGACTGTCCTTTGAGGCTGCAAAACACCTGACCCTCTGTCTGGACAGTGCTGATTGGCCCTGTGCTGATCACAAAAAAACTCTCAAGCAATACACACCAAACTGAGCATGTGCAGAGTGCCTCCAAGGTTCTGTACTATTAGCAGATGGATTAGGGACAGTAAAAGAGGGGGAGGATCAGAGAACACAGCATTAAAACAAGTTATTTACGCAATGCAAAGGATTAACCCCTTAGGTTCTACAGTGAGTATAACAAGCATGCTTTACTGCATATGCAGACTGATTTTACTGTTGTGGGTTTAGTAAAACTTTAAAGTGATAGTAAAGTCTTTTTTTTTTTTTTAGTTAAAAATAACAAACGTGTTGTTATAATTACCTGCTATGTGTAGTGGTTTTTCAGAGAGCTGCACAGATCCTCCTCTTCTCGGGTCCCTCTTTGGTGCTCCTGGCCCCTCCCTTCTGTTAAGTGCCCCCACAGCAAGCAGCTAGCTATGGGGGCACCTGAGCCAAACCGCTGCTCTGTGTGTTTATTTATTTAGACACAGAGCCGCGCCCCCCCTCTCCTTATTGGCTAACCAGAGATGTATAGTAACGAAGTAGAACTACTTAAGTACTGTACTTAAGTACCGAAATGCGGTATCTGTACTTTCCTAGAGTAGAATTTTTTTCTCCTACTTCTACTTTTACTTCACTACATTTTTTCGATGATTTCGATACTTCTACTCAAGTATTTTTTTTTTTTGTGCTGCATAGTTACTCGTTACTTTTAAAAAAATTACCACTGCCAGAACAGTAGATGGCAGGTTGCATAAAGCTCAAAAAAATGTGTATAATGTCATTTGTAAATCAGCGCATATGAAAATAAAGGCTGTGTATAATAAAAGCTGCTATACCAAATCTTTCCAATAAAAAGAAAATATGAAACAAACAAATAAATGGTGCTACAGCGCTTAAAGTGCATCAAGAAACTACTAACAAACACAGGTTAATCATTTGAATAAATCATTTGAAATAATAAAAACAATATGATGTTCAAACTTTTGACTTTTTTCTTTAATAACTACATAACACAGTACTTGTACTTCTACTTTCAGTACTTGAGTAAAATTTTTTTTTCAAAACTACTGGTACTTTTTACTTTTAGTACTTAAGTAGCAAATTTTTTGAAAAAACTACTTGCAATACTTAAGTAAAAAAAATGTTGAATACTTTAGTACTTCTACATAAGTAACTTTTTCTGCGAGCACTTCCACTTCTACTCAAGTAATTTTTTGATCGAGCACTTGTACTTTTACTCAAGTAGAAATTTCCAGTACTTTATACAAGTCTGTGGCTAACTGACTTTGATTGACAGATGCGGGAGCCAATGGCGCCGCGCTGCTGCCTCAGCCATTGAGGAGGGGAGTCCCGGGCAGCCACGACACTCCTGCAACATAGCTGGATCTAGATGGACCTCAGGTAAGTATTTGGGGGGGCTGCGACACACAGAAGGCTTTTTATCTTAACACATTGAATGCATTAAGATAAAAGAAAACCTTCTGACTGTACAATCCCTTTAGGTTTAAAAAAAAAAAAAAAAAGTGTTCTGAAAAAAATCAGCACAAAAGGACATTACAGTCAAAGCAATGTTTCCTCTGATCCCATGCAGCGGAAATCTTCTATTGCCACAGGGGTTAATAAAGCCAAGGGACCTGTGATAGTCACTCATTGAGATCGTCATCTAGGTCTGCCTTTTCTGTCCACCTCCTCCACTCATAGAAGCTGTGCTATATCTTCTATGAATGAAAACTGGTCTAGGAATGGCGAATGGGCAGAAGAATGATAGAATACAAATGATAGATTTTTCATTTATAGAAGCTATAGCAGATCTTCAATGAATAAAAAAGGGTGGGTATATTTGGCACTCTTGATAAGTACATAAGAAAGGTCCCATTGGCTCTATTATTCCCTGCAGCCCTGTCATTTAAAAAAAAAATATCTATTATTTGACTAAATGGAAGCCTTAGGCTCGGTTCACACTACGTCATTCCGGGCGACCTGTGAAGTCGCGTGCAGCGTGACTTCGGCGCGACTTACACGGACTTCATAAAATGAATGTCTATGCAAGTCGGCTCCAGGTCGCCCCAAAGTAGTACAGGACACTTTTTCTAATTCGGAGCGATATTTCCTTTTCTGGGCTGTCATGTCAACAGGAAGCTCCCAGTGCATCCTCAGGCCTCAGGAGGATTTTACTGGTCTTGATGAATGGCATTTCACAAACAGGCAGATAAGTGTCCGTTGTTTTGGAAACAAGGAAATCTTTAATGATTTGTGAATGAAATACAGCTTATAAACAAGCAGAACTGCAGTGGTGACTCGCGAAAAGCTTGTCTCAACGTCTTTACTTTATGAGGGTTTCAATGGAGCGGCCGGGGAGAAAATAAATAAGCCGGCTTTAAAGCGGACCTGGCAGTAAGATGCAAGATCCACTCAAATTCCCTGGGCCCCCTCCCCCCATTACCAAGCACATACCGCTACTAGTTATAAAAATGTACTGGCAACAAAAAGGTGCAGGAGTGTAAAAAGAAGGTCAACCAACATCCTATATCACATGTGTCAAACACAAGGCCTATGGGCTGAATGCGGCCCGCCAAGCCATTTCATGTGGCTCTTGCACCTCTCCTGCAGCTGTGCCCCCTTTCTCCACCCCACCTTGTCCCAGCAGTGGCCAGGAGAGGACAACAGAACTCCTCTGCCAGATCCTGCATTTCTCTGTGTAGCCGCAGGGAAGCCCATCTCAGCCCCCCCCCCCCTCTTCTATGTGCAGCCACAGCACCCCATAATCTATATCTCCCCTGGTCTCAGCATTTAGCAGACTGAAGCCCTCCTTTGGTCCTCCTCCAGACCCTGCACTTTTTGCTTCCTAGCCCCGCCTCCAGCTTCTTCCTGATAGCAGCACAAGGTAGGGGGGTGCACTGTGATGTAAGGGAGGGTGGGGGACTTTTAACTTCTGATGGTGGGGGGGGGGGCTTAATGAGAAGCAGAAAGGTGTAGCCGCTCAGGTGTGTGTCTTAAACCTGGTGCAGGTCGGATCCGTAGTCCAGGAACACATGAAAGTAGAAGTAGTAAGACCGCACTCCGGTTGAATAATTTAGTTGAAATCAAAAAATTGTTTCCTTTATTCCTCAAGTAAAAGCAAAAAGACAGACAGTGTACAAGCAGACGTATAGGTTGACGCGTTTCACGACATTCCCAGTCGCTTACTCACCGGGGATCGGGGGGGGGGGCTTAACATCTGATGTGTGGGGGGGTACTTTGGGCAAATAGTCTTACAGGTTGAGGGTAACCATAATGCTGAAAAGACCCGTGGTAAAATGGACCATGCCCTACAACCTCAGCCCCCCCCCCCCGGTCCCCAAAGCACTTTCCTCCATGGGTTATTTAGCCTCAGCTCACACTTAACTGTGAATTGCACCAGAACTGCACCGCATACCTGTTCAATTCACATGCGACTCAGTGCAGTGCGATTGGAGCCCATTCATGAGCCCGTTTTAGAGCTGCGCTGCGCCCAGATTGCATTTCATGATCATTTTGTACCATGCAATCCAGTGTATGCAAAAGCACTGTGTTTGCGACCTGCGTTTGGGTTGTCATTCACTTTGAATTGTCGCAAGGGCAGTGCAATTTGCATGCAGTGCGGGAAATGCGGACGGATCGTGGAGTTTCCCACATTACATAAAACAAAGTGTGAACCTTGCCTAACTGCAATTGCCTTGCTCTTATACCCCTTCTGATTATTCAGACACACTTGCACCTGACCACTCTGACCAATTGGAATCATTTTGATCTGTCCTGGAAGCCCTAATGCTGCCCATACACGTATAGATTTTAGTTTGAAAATTTCTATATTAAGTATGTTTGTTCGATTTTGTAATCATTAGTTGGGTCAAACTGACGTTCATTTTTGACCACAATGATGAGAAAATTCTAAGGCCCATTTCATCAGTTCAGTCGCGTCAAAATGTATCCATTTTTCATCAGTTTTTTCATCCGTTTTTTTTTACATCCACTAACAATGCAAAAACGGCTCAAAAACGGAGCGTTTGTCTGTTTACATCCGTTTTTCCTCCGATCCTTTTTTTGACGCATGAAAAATAGGGTATTTATCCATTCCAAAAAACAGACATTGATGGAAGCGGATGAAAACGGATGTGAACGGATTTTCAACCGTTTTTACATAGAGATGCATTGATGTCCGTTTTTCATTCGTCAACGGATGGATGAAAAACAGACAAACGGACAGCATGTGTGAAAGGGGCCTTAGGAGCAGGAAAATGTTTATTGAAAGATCGATGTTCAAAAAGTGTATGTTTTTTGTTTAGGAATTATATGCATTCTAAAATCAAATGTTAAAAGCAAGTGACATTTTTAAACAATATTTGTCCAGTCATCGAATGTACAAAAAATTATTGCAGGAATGTTGATACAAATATTCTTGTTCTACTACTGTAGGGCCGGCTTACATACTTTTGTGTGTATAATATTATATATATATATATATATATATATATATATATATATATATATACACACACACACACACACACACACACACACACATTATATATAGATTATATATACACACATACAGTATCTCACAAAAGTGAGTACACCCTCGCATTTTTGTAAATATTTTATTATATATTTTCATGTGACAACACTGAAGAAATGACACTTTGCTACAATGTAAAGTAGTGAGTGTACAGCTTGTATAACAGTGTAAATTTGCTGTCCCCTCAAAATAACTCAACACACAGCCATTAATGTCTAAACTGCTGGCTACAAGAGTGAGTACACCCCTAAGTGAAAGTGTCCAATTTGGGCCCAATTAACCGTTTTCCCTCCCCGATGTCATGTGACTCGTTACTGTTACAAGGTCTCAGGTGTGAATGGGGAGCAGGTGTGTTAAATTTGGTGTTATCGCTCTCACTCTCTCATACTGGTCAGTGGATGTTCAACATGGCACCTCATGGAAAAGAACTCTCTGAGGATCTGAAAAAATAAATTGCTGCTCTACATAAAGATGGCCTAGGCTATAAGAAGATTGCCAAGACCCTGAAACTGAGCTACAGCACGGTGGCCAAGACCATACAGCGGTTTAACAGGACAGGTTCCACTCAGAACAGGCCTCGCCATGGTCGACCAAAGAAGTTGAGTGCATGTGCTTAGTGTCATATCCAGAGGTTGTCTTTGGGAAATAGACGTATGAGTGCTGCCAGCATTGCTGCAGAGTTTGAAGGGGTGGGGGGGGGGGGGGTCAGCCTGTCAGTGTTCCGACCATACGCCGCACACTGCATCAAATTGGTCTGCATAGCGGTCGTCCCAGAAGGAAGCCTCTTCTATAGATGATGCACAGGAAAGCCCGCAAACAGTTTGCTGAAGACAAGCAGACGAAGGACATGGATTACTGGAACCATGTCCTGTGGTCTGATGAGACCAAGATAAACTTAATTGGTCCAAGCGTCAAGCGTGTGTGGCAGCAACCAGGTAAGGAAGAGTACAAAGACAAGTGTGTCTTGCCTACAGTCAAGCATGGTGGTGGGAGTGTTCTGGTCTGGGGCTGCATGAGTGCTGCCGGCACTGGGGAGCTACAATTCATTGAGGGAACCATGAATGCCAACATGTACTGTGACATACTGAAGCAGCACATTTTCCTCCAGAGACTGGGCCGCAGGGCAGTATTCCAACATAACGACCCCAAACACACCTCCAAGGCAACCACTGCCTTGCTAAAGAAGCTGAGGGTAAAGGTGATGGGCTGGCCAAGCATTTCTCCAGACCTAAACCCTATTGAGCATCTGTGGGGCATCCTCAAACAGAAGGTGGAGGAGCGCAAGGTCTCTAACATCCACCAGCTCCGTGATGTCATCATTGAGGAGTGGAAGAGAACTCCAGTGGTAACCTGTGAAGCTCTGGTGAACTCCATGCCCAAGAGGGTTAAGGCAGTGCTGGAAAATAATGGTGGCTACACAAAATATTGAAACTTTGGGCCCAATTTGGACATTTTTTGCTAGGGTTGTACTGACTTTTGTTTCCAGCGGTTTATACATTAATAGCTGTGTGTTGAGTTATTTTGAGGGGACAGCAAATTTACACTGTTATACAAGCTGTACACTCGCTACTTTACATTGTAGCAAAGTGTCATTTCTTCAGTGTTGTCACATGAAAAGATATAATAAAATATTACCAAAAATGTGAGGGGTGTACTCACTTTTGTGAGATACTGTATACACTCACACACAATACCAAGCATTTGCAGGAGTATTGGTACTTGTGCAAATGCTCTGATACCTTAAACTGATACTTTCAATTCCACAACAGACCGCTGAAATGTAAAAAAAAAAATCCGGCAATTATTAGTTAAGGAGAGGGGGGCGCTGCATCCCTAATGACCGATGACTCATTTAGCTGTCAGTGGGGTTACCCTGTTGTGGGTCCGCCCCGCCCTCTCCCGATTGACTAGCTGACTTTGATTGACAGCAGCAGTAGCCAATGACGCCGCTGCTGTGTGTTAGCCAATCAGGAGGGAGAATCTTGGATGGCTGAGGGACTGGTGGATATCACTGGACAGAGAGGGACCTCAGGAAAGTGTTGGGGGGGGGGGGGGGGCAATGCACACAGAGGGTTTATCTTCATGCACAGAATGCATGAAGATAAAAAACCTTCTGACTTTGCAACTGCTTTAAAGCAACCTGTCAAGTACAAAAAAAAAAATGTTCTCTTTTTTGTTTGGTAAGTGTTCCTGTTTAACCCCTTATTAACCCTTACTCTAATCAGCCCTAATTAACTCCTTATTTTCCTGCTGATTCTTTTTTTCCAGCTTCTATTTTTTTTTAAACTATTAATATTTAAAGCTTTTTTTTTTCTTTGTTAATTATTTTTACATCTTTAACATTAATTTACACGTTTCACATTAAAAAGAAAAGTGCAAAAAATAAAACAAAAAAAAAAAAAAACTATATTTCTAAAAAACTTTTCAATGCTTTGTACCATTGCTGACAGCTGAAATAGGTATCGGTAATTGGTATCGGCGAGTACTAAAAAAAAAAAAAAAAAAAAAAACACTATCAGTGCATCCCTAATATTCACACCCACGTTTGAGCTTTGGGGTGCACACCCTAATACAACAGACCGCTTACACTTATGTCTAAGGACTGTTAAAGTGGAGTTCCACCCAAATGTGGAACTATGGCTCATTTGCTTCCTCCCCCCCCCCCCCCTCCAGTGCCACATTTGGCACCTTTCAGGGGGGAGGGGGGGAACGGGTACCTGTTTGACAGGTACCCTTCCCCCACTTCTGGGAATCGGCGCCACGGCGAAGTGAGGTCCCCTCCTCCTACCCCCCGCCGCCAAGCCAATCCGAATGTGCAGCGCGCTTCGCACATGCGCAATAGGGACCCGCCGTGAAGCCACAAGGCTTCACTGCCAGGTTCCCTTACCGGCAATGGCGGCAGGAGCACCCGACAGCCGATGGAAACAGGAGAGGTAAGTGTCCGAATATTAAACGTCAGCAGCTACAGTATGTGTACAGTATGTGTAGCTGCTGACTTTTAATTTTTGGAGGGGGGAGGGGGGGCAGAACTCCGCTTTAAACTGCACTAAATGGTTTTATTTTGAGACTTAAATACGCTTTAATGGAAACAAAACTCACTGCACTAATTTGCATACATTAAATGTGTTGCTGTAAGTCATGCTTTACCGTAACAGCAGTGTGAATGGGACATCAAGGTATTTTTTAAGCAAATGGTTTTACCAAAATATGTTCTTTAATTAAATCTGCAAACTATAGAAAGCTGTGTGGGAATTCTGGAAGTAAAAGCGATAAAACAGGTCAGTTAGCAGCACTGCGCATGATGTAGTTGTGGATTTTATGAGTTTTTCTCTTGCGGTTCATAAAGTCGGTTAAATCCACACAGCTGGTGGCAGCTGACAGCTAAACTGCTTCCTCGCTGCCCACCCTCCCTGCTTTGTCTTTAAACCTCAACAGAACCAAGACCAACTTCGCCATCCGTTCAACACCTTCTAATGAAAGAACGCAAAAGTCTTAAAAATAACAGTTTTTACACAGAAACGACTTCTCTCCAACACTGGAGTCTCCGGTGCTCAATTGCCGGCTGTAATACAGATGTCTTATATGAATGTAATATATATTATAATAATATATTATGTAGCATGAAATTCACTCAATGTGAAAATCTAATAATATTCTCATTATAATAATTTATATTATCTGAACTTCACCAGTGTTTAACTGAACAATTATAGGCTTAAAGCAGACCTTCACTCACTTTTTACTTCTTTAAATAATCCAGCTCATTCTTCAACTTTAAAGTGGTTGTAAACCTCTGAAATGATAAATGAACAATGCATATCCATCTGTGTGTGTCTATTTGTCCTAATCCAAAGCACTTAGTGTGGATCCTGTTTGCTCTCATCTTCCTCTGCTATCTGCATGAGTCACTTCTGATAGTGTTCCCCCGACACTCAGGTAATCCCTAGGACAGCCCGTCCCCTCTAGCACACAGCAGGTGACTGACAGCCTCAGGTGTGCAGGTTTCCCTATGAGATGTGTAGATGGGTGGGTGTTCAGGTGTCAGATTACACCGAGCTCTCTGCTGTGCAGTGTTTGACATCAGATCCCCTCCCCCTGCCTGCTGAAAGCTGCTTTAGAGCAGTGGTCTCCAAGGGCCAGATGTGGCCCTGCACATGCTTTTATCTGGCCCTTGAGGCATTATTCCGCCCACTGTCCACCACAGAGGGCCATAGTTCCTGCCACTCTATTCCTCCCACTGACAGCAACGATGGGGGGCACTATTCCTCTTACTGACATCAATGATGGGATACTGTTCTTCCCATCAACACCAATAATGGGGTGCTATTCCTCCTACTGACATCAATACGGGGGCACTATTCCCCCCACTGACACCAATAATGGGGCACTATTCCTCTCACTGACACCAATAATGGGGCACTATTCCTCTCACTGACACCAATAATGGGGCACTATTCCTCCCACTGACACCAACAATGGGGCACTATTCCTCCCACTGACACCAACAATGGGGCACTATTCTTCCCAATGACACCAATGATGGGGCACTATTCCTCCCAATGACACCAATGATGGGGCACTATTCCTCCCACTGACACCAATGATGGGCTTCTTAAACCAAAGATGGGGAATGGTTTACTCCCACTAACAACAGGACACTTTACTCCCACTGGCCACATCCTGCCCCCCTAAAGTTTAAAGGTTTGTAAACTGGCTCTTTGTTTTGAAAGTTTGGGGCCCCCTGCTTTAGAGGGCTGTAGAGGAGAGAAGGCTGCAGATAAACAGGTACAGCTCATGAAGGAGTCGTCATCATTAGGTATCACCTAAGGCTAGTCACTTCAGTGGGCGTATGTAAGGGTTTATCACTTTAATGAAACTGCAGCTATAGGTTTTTGGACCCTTTGTTGGGCAGCGCAAGCTGTGTTTCTGCCTTTCCCACTCAGGCAAGACTGAAATCCCCAGCTACCCAAAGCCTCCTGGTATCCACACATAATGGAGGAGACTTTGGGGTCAGGGTAGAACTCACTGCGTATGCGCCATTGCGCATCATCAGGGGAAACAGTTGCAAGAAACCAGAAGAGACGACTGGCTCCTGATGTGATGATGCAAGCAAAGAGGATGGTGGTGTGGGACCTGGAGTTTTGCGGCCTTTTACGGATTACAGCCAGAAGTAAGACTATCTCTATGTATAATCGAGGTGATTTTACTCATGTTGTAGGTGCTTCTCCATTGAGTTGCGCCAGTCCAAACTTTATTTTACGTCGTAGCAGTCCACTTATATGAAAAAAAAAATAAAAAAAAGTTCAGACATCAGTTGCCCATGCAAGGGTTCTTCGACATGAACAGTCAACTAAAATACCGTGCCACCTGGCTCCCTTGTTGGCAGCACCACTGCTCGTCTTACCAGTCCTATTTTGTCCAGCTCTCCTGCTTCACTTAGTTTTCTTAGCCTTTAGTTGCAGTGCCCAGCTGTGCGGCCCACTACTGGCCTCTGGATTGGGGTTCAACTGACACCCTGTAAGGAGCCCACCGGACCTCCTGGATACAGGTTGGTGAACCTCTTACTCCTGGCTGGGACCTTCTGTCCCCCAACTCTTGGCAAGGGCTCCCCTGAACCCTAGCTGAGACCTCCTGTCTCCAATATGGGAGCTCTGAGCTATCCCTAGGCTTGAGTATAGAACGACCCACCACACCTGCATACTCTCACAGGCTGCAGGCACCTGGTAAAAACCAGACAGGATTTTAGATTTTGCCCCATCCAGTACACTTTGGAACCTTGACCTTCAAGCTCCAGGCCATAATCTGGGACTACAGAATCCGAAGATAACCAAAAACACAGGTATCTCTGCTCAGAAATGATAGTCTAGAGCAGGGGTCTCCAAAGTTTCTAAGCAAAGGGCCAAATTACTGTCCTTCAGGCTTTAGGGGGGCCAGACTGTGGCCAGGGAGGAGTAGAAAATGCCCCATCATTGGTTTCAATAGAAGGAATAGTACCCCTTTGTTGATATTAATGAGAATATTTGTGCCCCAATGATGGTGTAGGTAGGGGGAATGGTGCTCCATCATTGGTGTCAATTGGTGGAATGGTGCTCCAAGGGCCAGATAAAGGCAAACAAAGGGCCACATTCCGGCCCCAGGGCCACAGTTTGGAGACCACTGGTCTAGAACTTTCCATTAACCCACTAATGCTTTTTCTCCTACATTTTCACAGTGGCAGGGCCTCGCATTGTCACAATATAGATTAATTTTTTTTAGATATTACACTTTTCCCAGAAAATGTTTTTCAAGCACTTAAATTGACAGCTTCAATAAGCCAAGATTTCTTTTTTCGCATACATTTCTGGACACTTAGTAGCTCTGTGTCAGACTCCGCCTAAAGCTAAAATATCACTTTTTGGTGCACCACTGATCCTTCAAATTTTCTACCCTGTGCCCAATTGCAGTTGTGATAAAAAAAAAAAAAAAACGAAATGCAACGTGTCAAAGCATATTCTTTGATTAAACATCTGCCTCCCAGCCAAAATATGTCTAGTAATGTTTTGTGCGGCAGTTCACCCGTGTGTTGGTCAGAATGTGTCTATTCCATAACTAAGAGCACGTCTGCTGTTCTGGATAAACAACGTATGTCATAGGACACACTGGCTACAAGAAGCCTGCAGCCACAGAAAATTCACTGAGCACAGAAGGCCTATGGGCGAACACTGTGACAGCCCCCATGTACTGGAGCATATGTAGTCTAACAGGATTACTTAGAACACACAACTCTGCGCTCAAGGCTATGCGTCTTCTACATGACATTTTTGACATTTTTTTTTTGAACATAAGTTATGAAAACAGTCATAGTTGGTTGAAACACAACCTGCTTTTCACGATCAGTAAATTGGCCTAAACACAGGATTCAGTAGAGGCAAAGATTCTCATGTAGGAGAAGCGCGAGTGCGCGACTATAGCACAATGGTCTCAGTCAACCACCAACGGCATATCTTAGGTGCTGCCATAATGGAGCTACTCCGCATCCTCACATGGTGCTTGACTTTCCATCTGGCAATGGGGTAAACCAAATCCCAAGAACAGGGCCGGGTCTGGGATGCAGTATAAAAGTCAGGGGGGCATATTGTCAAAGCTATGTGTGAGTCATTGACGGTCTGATACACAGTGTCAAGACCTGGGAAACACTTGTATGTATTAACCACCGGAGGATTTTGCTGTCTTCCGTCCAGGTCACTTTTTGCGATTCGGCGCTGTGCGACTTCAACTGACAATTGCACGGTCGTGCGACGCCGTACCCAAACGAAATTTACGTCCTTTTTTTCCCACAAACAGAGCTTTCTTTTGGTGGTATTTGATCACCTGTGCGATTTTTACTTTTTGCGCTATAAACAAAAAAGAGCGTTTATTTTGAAAAAATAACAATATTTTTAACATTTTTTTTATATGAAATTCCCAAAAAAGATGTAAAAACCAATTTTTTTAAAAATTTTTGGCCAATTTGTTTTCTGCTACCTATGTTTGGTAAAAAAAAAAAAATCGCAATAAGTGTATTTTGATTGGTTTGCGCAAAAGTTATTGCGTTTACTAACAAAGGGAAAGATTTCTGTCATTTTTGGTGTTTTTTTTTAACGCGTAATGGCGGCGATCTGCGATTTTTTTTGCGGGACTGCGACATTGCGGCGGCCAGATCGGACCCTTGACTGACATTTTTGACACTTTTGGGGGTACCAGTGACATTACTGCAGTAATCAGTGCTATATATATGCACTGTTACTGTAAAAATGATACTGGCAGGGAAGGGGTTCATTTTATTGGAGAGGGAGGGGTTAATGTATGCCTGGTGCTTACTGACGTGTAGGGGGGGAGGTGACTGAGTGAGTCATGGACAGATCGGATGTCCAGCTATGCTGAACAGTCCGATCTGTCACTCCATGTCACTATGGAGATCCGCCCGCTGTGTTTACACACAGCGGGTGGATCTCCAGACTCGATCCCCGACGATCGGGTAAGAGCAGCGGCGATCGCCGCTGCTCCTCCCCTGGCCCGACTCCCGCTGTGAATGAAAACAGCGGGAGCGAGCCTCCGGCGGCGCGCAAGCGCCGCCCAGAAGGGGGAGTGTCTGACGACGTAGTACTACGTCGTCAGACGATAACGAGCCACTCTGCCGCAGTAATATTACTGTGAGCAGAGGTAAAGTGGTTAAGCCAGTGGTTTCCAAACTAGGGCCCTTAGCTTGCATTTTTCTGGCCCCTGGGCACTATTCCTCCCACTGATATGGGATACTGTTCTGCCAACTGACACCAACCATAAGGCACCATTTTTCCCCAGACACCAACAATGGGGCAGCATTTCTCCCACTGGCACCAAGGAGTACTATTCCTCCATAAGATACCAACAATGAAACACTATTCCTCACCCAAATACAAAATGTGAGGATGTTCACTCCCACTGATGGCAGGAAAATTTCCACTCCCGCTGGCTACAATCCAGCCCCCCTAAGGTGTGAAGGACAATAAACTGGCCCTTTGTTTAGAAAGTTTGGAGACCCCTGTATTAGGCTATTAGATTAGGGTGATTAAACATAACCTGAGCCCCCTTATAGCAGATACCCCTATCAGATTACCACTTTACATCAGAGACCACATCAGAGTGCCACCCTCCATTAGGGTTCCAATCAGAGTGCCTCCTTACATCAGAGTCCCCATAAAAGTGCCCCCTTACATTAGGGTCCCCTTTAGAGTCACCCTTATATCAATGTTCCCATCAGAACACCCCCTTACAGTGCATCCAGAAAGTATTCACAGCGCTTCACTTTTTGCACATTTTGTTATGTTACAGCCTTATTCCAAAATTTATTAAATTCATGATTTTCCTCAAAATTCTACAAACCACACCCCATAATGACAATGTAAAAGAAGATTGTTTGAAATCTTTGAAAATGTATTAAAAATAAAAAAATTCCCATGTACATAAGTATTTACAGCCTTTGCCATGACACAAGATTGAGCTCAGGTGCATCCCATTTCCACGGAACATCCTTGAGATGTTTCTACAACTTGGAGTCCACCTGTGGTAAATTCACTTGACTGGAGATGATTTGGAAAGGCACACACTTGTCTAAATAAGGTCCCACACTTAGCAGTGCATGTCAGAGCACAAACCAAACTATGAAGTCCAAGGAATTGTCTGTAGACCTCCGAGACAGGATTATATCGAGGCACAGATACATTTCTGCAGCATTGAAGGTCCTAATGAACACGGTGGCCTCCATCACCTGTAAATGGAAGAAGTTTGGAAGCACCGGGACTCTTCCTAGAGTGGGCTGCCTGGCCAAACTGAGCGATTGGGGAAGAGAGGCTTTAGTCGTGAAGGTGACCAAGAACCCCGATGGTCACTCTGACAGAGCTCCAGTGTTCCTCTATGGAGAGGAAAGAACAATCAACTCTGCAGCACTCCACCAATCAGGCCTGTATAGTAGAGTGGCCAGACAGAAGCCATTCCTCAGTAAAAGCACATGACAGCCCGCCTGGAGTTTGTCAAAAAGGCACCTGACTCTCAGATCATGAGAAACAAAATTCTCTGGTCTGATGAAAGATTGAACTCTTTGACCTGAATAGTAAGCCTCATGTCTGGGAGAAACCAGGCACCTCACATCACCTGGCCAATACCATCCCTACAGTGAAGCATGGTGGTGGCAGCATCATGCTGTGGCGATGTTTTCAGCAGCAGGAACTGGGAGAGGAGTCAGGATTGAGAAAAAGATGAATGCAGCAATGTTCAGAGACATCTTTGATGAAAACCTGCTCCAGAGCAGGGCGAAAGTTCTTCTTCCAAAAGGATAACAACCCTAAGCACACAGCCAAGATAACAAAAGGAGTGGCTACAGGACAACTCCGTGAATGTCCCTGAGTGGCCCAGTCAGAGCCCAGACTTGAACCCTATTGAACATCTCTGGAGAGATCTGAAAATAGCTCCCCATCCAACCTAAAGCTAGAGAGGTCCTGCAAAGAAGAATGGGAGAAACTGCCCAAAAATAGGTGTGCCAAGCTTGTAGCATCATACTCAAAAAGACTTGGGGCTGTAATTGGTGTCAAAGGGGCTTCAACAAAGTATTGAGCAAAGGCTGTAAATACTTCTGTAGATGCGATTTTATTTTTTTTTAAATGTGCAAAGATCTCAAACAAACTTTTCACGTTGTCATTATCGGGTATTGTTTTTATAATTTTGAGAAAAATAATGAAATTTAACCCATTTTGGAATAAGGTTGTAACATAACAAAATGTGGAAAAAGTGAAGCGCTGTGAATAGTTTCCGGATGCCTTGTACACCAGTTGTCCTCATCACTGTCTGCAAGACTTTCTAATCAGTGAATACACACTTTGAGACCTGGGGGGGGGGGCACCCCCTAGATCTGGCCCTGCCCAAGATTCTAGTGGAAGGGGAACATCTAAATTTTATCTACAGATAACTGCCACTGTTTGAGAGGAGAACACAGGATCATATGCTACAGGTGGTTGGCTTTTACAGCTGAGCCTTATCTCCTTGGTATTTGGGTGCCCACCAGGGCTGTACTCTGGCCTAGGCCAACAAGGCCCAGGCCTAGGGCGGCACTTTGCAGGGGGGCAGCAAAAAAATATTTAATTATTTGTATAATGACTATGGGCTTCCTATTTAATATACAAATAAGTGAAATAATCCTATAATTACAATCAGTGGCAGCAAACACAAGTCCAAATATCTTAAAGAGTAATCTTACTAATCCCGTGACATAAGGCTGTACTAATGGGCACTGATAAGGCTGCACTGGTGGCCACTGATGGGGCTGCACTGGTGACCACTGATGGGGCTGCACTGGTGACCACTGATGGGGCCACACTGATATGCTGCACTGATGGGCAGTAAACAGGTGGCGCTGATAAGGCTGCACTGATGAGGCTGAACTTATGGGAACTGATGAAGCTACACTGATGGGAACTGATAGACTGTGGAAATATTGTCTATGGTTTACAGAGGACAGGGTGGGTCATAATCAGAAAGGGGTGTGTCATATTTAAATTAGGGGGTACACAAGTTTAGTCAGGCCTAGGGCAGCATAAAACCTAAATACACCACTGGTGCCCACACTAAAGATACCGGCATTGAGGGGAGAAGACGGAGAGAACCAAGGCTCCCCCCGGCCGTATCGCTGGACCATGGAACAGGGGAGTGTGTGTTTATTAAAAGTCAGCACCTACACTTTTTGTAGCTGCTGACTTTTAATAAACACAAAAGCCAGTGGAACTCCGCTTTAAAGCCCAAAGTTTTTTCCTTTTTATTTCATAAAGTTAGCTGTTTAGCTATCCTAAAAATTACTTTGTCCTCATCATTCAGATGATATAATACTAAAAAGATAATCAATTACAGAGCCAACTATCCATGATACTAACTGAATCAGAGCAACACAGAGAATCACATCAGAACTTTCGAACATTGTGAACTTCGGAACCGAATAATGAACCCCATTGAAGCCTATGGGGCCTATGGGACCTGAACTGGAAAAAAAAAATGCCCATTTTGAAGGCTTATCTACAAGTAATTGGGCATACAATGGTTATGGGGGTCCGGGTACTGGCATGGGGTACATGCAACATCGAGAAAAAAAGTTTGTAAAAAAATTTTTTAAATGAGCAGTGATTTACTGATGCTTAAAGTGAAAGCATCAAAATGAGAAAAAAAAAAAAACAAAATGAAAAATTCCTTTCAATATAGTGCTGGGCGGTCCCCTTAGTCTACCTGTAAAGTGGCACATCTGTACTGTGTATAGAAGCTGCTGCAGAAAGAATTGCATTTATCTCTGCAAGCTCTCTTTATTTTGTAAACAATGGCTTGGGGAACCAGTCTGTATGATGAGGTCACAATGTAGTACACTGGGAACAAGATTAGAGATTTTTTGGATAAATTCTGATGTCTCTTCTCCAGACTTTGGAGAGAACTATCAAGTGTAAGATGTGGCACAGAGGAAGTCATAACGCACTCTACTTAATACTGCCTAGAAATTACACAGGCGAATCAGTCCGCATCCAGCACCACCCCATACAATAGTGTCCTGAAAAGGTTACCTTGCCCCATGGTGTCATCCAAAGCTCACTGCCAGATACATTATCATCCAATGTGCTCGATCATTTGCTTCAATTACACTTTATGTCACTCACACTAAAATGGACCACATTTATTTAATAATAACTAGCGAGAGTTGTGTCCATTATTGAGTGGGGTGAAGTCAGACATCGCAATGGCTCCAATAACTTCTAATAATATGACAATGCTGTGATGATTAGCGGTAAGCAGTATGTAACATGGAGCGCTGAGTATAGAGTAAAATGGAGTGGAGAATGTAACGTACTCCCTAGCTTCAAGATTGAGGGAGTTTGGTGTACAGCACAAATTTACATATAGGTCATCGCACCAGGAACCCCTATACACGCAGCACACCTTAACATACACATTCTATTATACGTATACACTCAAAGGACCTATGCTGTTCTCTTCACACACCACCATGCACCTCGGAATAAGCAGCATTCTACTACCGTATAAATTGATATATCCCATTATGCAGTTCAATACACACTGCATTATGCTACCCTATAATTTGGTACACCTCACCAGGCATCCAGTACACTAGAGGTCTTCAAACTTTTCAAAAGAGCCAGTTTATTGTTACATATTTAGTGAGGTTGAAAAACAGACACCAGTCCACCCAGTTCAACCTATTAAAAGTATTAAAGTCCTTCAGACTTACAGGGGGGTGGTGGTCAGTAAGGATAGAAAATGTCCCAGGATCAGTGAGAATAAACATGGCCTCAGGGTTGGTGGTCAGTAGGAGATGGAGTAGTGCCCTATTAGTGGTATTAGTGGAAGGAATGGTACCCCATTGTTGATATCAGTGGAAGACAGTGTCCTATTGTCAGTGCCAGTGGGAGGAATAGTGCCCCAAGGGACCAGATAAAAGCTAGCAGAGGGCCACAGTTTGGAGACCTCTGCAGTACACAAACCATGCACCTGTATACACTTGACACACTCCACCAAGGACACCCAATACACTCAGCACAAGGCACCTCTTTACTTAGTACACCCCCTGCCAGGCACTCCAGCATGAAGTTAAGGCCCCTTTCACACAGGCGATCCGATCCGCCTGTCAGTTTTTCAGGCGGACCTGATTGGATGCTCCATGCATCCCTAGGGGGCAGCTGATGTCAACGGAGACATGTCCACTGACACCCGCTGATATCCGATCCTGTACGTGAAATCCAGACGGATGGAAACCCTATTTTCCATCCGTCCAGTGGATGGGATGGGATCGGATGAGAATGTGGCGGTCCGTTCTCATCCTATTCCCCCATAGAAGACAGCGCAGGTCTGACAGCTCCGTCTCCGCACACAGAGAGCGGAGACGGAGCTGTCACCTGCCTCCTCAGCGGGGATCGGCGGATCAATTCCCCCGCTGAGCAGAACGGACTAAGTCGACGGAATGGACCCGTGTAAAAAAGGCCTTAACAATATAGTGGTGACATTTCTCCACTCCAGTCTGCTGATTGGTCAGTAAAAGAGCAGAAGTAGGCTGATCAGATCATGATAATGCTATAGTCGGCCACACACTTAAAGAAGTTAATTCCAAAATTCTTTGTTTTAATAACATTTGTTTGATTTTTTTTTTTTTTAATAATTAGTAGGGTTCAGAACTGTGGCAAGGCTGTAGAATGGCACCTTTGTGTTACCAATCTGTGATAACATGACACGTCCATTTACCATGTATATGCAAGTCAGGCTTTTGCTACATACGTTATGCCAGGATTTTGAGAACTGCAATGACAAGTACACCTTAGATTGCCAAGTTTCTTCTGCATATGCTGCGGTCTGTTGGCGCTGCATGATTTACTGGGTTAAAAGCTGCTTAGAAAGGTTCTTTTATTCTCTTTACCTAACCAAAATAGACTCCAGATGCCTCGCTTTGTAATCAATGTCTCTTCCAATTTAAAAGGCACACAAACCGGCACCACGGTAAACAATCAAAGACTCGTGTAAAAGCACACACACACACACACACACTATATTATCAAAAGTATTGGGATGCCTGCCTTTACACGCACATAAACTTTAATGGCATCCCAGTCCACGTCCATAGGGTTCATAATGGAGTTTGTCCACCCTTTGCAGCTATAACAGCTTCAACTCTTCTAGGAAGGCGGTCCACAAGGTTTAGGAGTGTGTCTATGGGAACGTTCGACTATTCTTCAAGAAGTGCATTTGTGAGGTCAGGCACTGATGTGGACGAGAGGGCCTGGCTCGCAGTCTCTGCTCTAATTCATCCCAAAGGTGTTCTATCGGGTTGAATTCAGGACTCCATGCAGCCCAGTCAAGTTCTTCCACTCCAAACTCACTCATCCATGTCTTTATGGACCTTACTTTGTGCAATGGTGCACAGTCATGTTGGAACAGGAAGGGGCCATCCCCAAACTGTTCCCACAAAGTTGGGAGCATGAAATTGTCCCTTCACTGGAACTAAGGGGCCAAGCCCAACCCCTGAAAAACAACCCCACACCCTAATCCCCCTTCCACCAAATGATTTGGACCAGTGCACAAAGCAAGGTCCATAAAGACATGGATGAGTGAGTAAGGGGTGGAGGAACTTGACTGGTCTGCACAGAATCCTAATCTCAACCCATGCACTTCCGGTTTGCCAGATTATTGTGCTCTCTCCAGCCAATATCTCACTCTTGTCACTCTTGCTGCTGTCTCCAACCAATATCTCACTCTTGTCACTCTTGCTGCTGTCTCCAACCAATATCTCACTCTTGTCACTCTTGCTGCTGTCTATATTTTTGCTACCAATTGTTACTAACTTTTGGCTTGTTCCTCACCTACGCTTCTGCTTGATCCCAACCTGCAACCACTTGTTTCAGACCTTTGGCTTGTTTACTGCCTACACTTCTGCTTATTCCTACTATATCTGCTACTGGACCCCAGCTTGCTCACCTCCTGGTGGGGTAATCCTGAGGATCACGACCTGGTACTAACAGGCAGCAAAACCTATCTCCATCATCAGGAGCTCTGGTGAACACCATTTAAAGCTTAGACTCCACACCTCAGGTGTGCCCAAGTCATTTGCCAGGGTGACCTGCTTCTGTACTTATTCAACTGGTCCAGCTACTGCTATAGCTATTTCACCTTTTCTGCATGGGCAAAGGAAAGGGTTACTGTAAAGCACACTGGGGCTTAAATTTTTAGAACTGCTATTTATTGTACTGTCCAGTTTTGCTACATTCTACAAATCCTATAAATGTGCTTGGCATTTATTCCAACCTCGAATGGTTCAGAATCCAGACATTTTATAAGATAATATTCTGGACAGAGCTTCATAATTCAGCAAGATAAATCCAGATATTATTGCCCAGACATTGCTAGATGCCAAATGTATTCTTACGATTGTCTTTTTTTAAACTGAAGCCAGATTAAAAATAAAATGATGATACCCAGATTAGAAGGAGTACTTATTTTGAACATTTTAGGCCAACATATTAGAATTTAAAAAGGAACACTCATGAAAGGAGCATGAAGGCTGCCATTGATAAACTCTCCATTGGAAATAATAGTTCCCTGGTTGTCATGTGTATGCTCGTCTTCCAACGCCCTAGAACAGGTAGAATAAAAAACGAGGTTGACACTTGCGTAACTATTAAGTCAGTATTAGCAGCAGCATGACAACAAATTCAAGCCTGCAATTGCAGCTGTGAGTTGGATCACCATTCAAGTGCAAAATGGTGGCTATATTGTAGATGTAATCTGATGGCTTTATAGCCACCCAATTGCTTATATAATGCTTTTTTAATTTTTCCCCTCATTCCTCATGCTGGCACTTCTCCAACCCTCGTGTGTCCATTGTGTGGCATGTCTGTTATGCAGCCTCATGTGCATGAGGCCATAAAAAGCAACAGGATCAATAGGAACTCTAAAAAAATGGGCACAACATTCAGGCAGACCTAGGAACGTGGTACAAAGAGCTCACTAATGAAATCACCAAAAATATTTAAAAAAAAAAAAAACACAACTTTTAAAACAGTTTTTTTCCTCCAGCATGTACCAAAAAGCCATAAAAAAAAACCCGTCTTCAAAAAACTCAGGATATTGTCTGGAGCTTTTCAAATAAAATAAATCAATTCCTAGGACAACTATTAAAATTATGGAACTGGACCTAAAAAGTAAAGAAGAGCTGGCATGTAAAAACTTGGTTATCTACGGCCCAATCATAAATTAAAGCGGAGTTCCGTCCTCAAATACCTTTTTTAACTAAAAAATACCCCTATAATACTAATCCATCGCCCTTTACAGAACCGCTATTCTCATACTTACATGGTGTACAGTATTGGATTTTAGTCAAAATCTTACTTTTAAAAACGCTGTCTGGGAGCGGCCATCTTGGATGTGGGCATCTGAAGCCGTGGTGTAATCTGCTGTGTCCTTCTTCCTGATTTCAGGGAGTGTTCTGGGAGTTCTTCCTGGTTCCAGCCTCCTGGGAGTGATGACAAACAGCTCCCAGGATGCAATGCAAAGGCGGAAGTGATGTTGGTGGCCGTGGCCACAGAGGGGGGAGAAGGAGGAAGTACAATCAAAAATGCCCTGAAAATAAGGTAAGGGACCCCCAAAAAAAAATTAAAATGCCCAATTGTTAATCAGCATAGCAAGCACTCCAGGAATCACTAAAGTTGCAAAATAGGCCGGAACTCCGCTTTAAGATAAAAGGGTACATTTTTTGCAAGACAAAATATTCAACTCCATAAGTTCCCTGTAATACGGAAATGAATGAACATTGGTCCCAAATGTTTGAGAATTTTTTTTAAGGGACCACAGGCAGAACCACTAAATACCAAGAAATAAATATTAAACACCTATTTATCAAATTAAAATTTGCCTTAAGCATTGTTTGACACGAAAGTCAAGGAAAGCTGGCACATACGGTATTGGGGATCATCACCCCACATGGATTGATCAGCATTAATAATCGCAGGCTCAACACAAGGCCCCATAGAATACAATTATTTATGTGCTCTATACCCCCTACATGTGTGGTGGGGCCCTGCACCGTGTATCATAATGTATGTTGGAAAGCTGCGCTAACAAATGATATAGCAAATATAAGAACAATGGGAATTTGAATACAGTCCAAGTTCATCAAAGAGTATCCAGGTCAAGTGTAATAGTTCAAGGAAGCCTCCAACAGACTCCGAGTAAAAGAAAGTCCACCACCAGAGAGCACTCGGTCAACCGCTGTGAAGCATGCATAAGGGGTATGCGCTTACCAGAAGGATACAGGTTTTAGGCATGGGTATACACCAAATATCCTCAAAGCCAGCTCCAGCGTAAGTCACCTCTCCCACCGAATGCAATCAGGGATAAAAACAGCACCAGCTATCTCGTCCTCATCAAAGCCAAGCAAACATATGCAAGAGAAGAGTGGGGCCACAATAGTGTAGATGGTATATACAATTTAATAGAAAAACAAATGGAATAACACTCACAATAAATCAAAGGATAAAAAGCGTTGAGCAGGATCACAGCCGCCGCCGCCCGACTTCCGGCCGCACAGTGGTGACGTCAGCACGTCTTCCCTACGATCGTTTCGTCAAAACTGACGTGTATCATAATGTGCTGCAGTACAATGCATTGAATGAAATTTGACAATTCAATAAAGTTAAAAAGAAAAAAGTAAACTGTGTGACGTGTTAACATTACCCTGCCCTTCACAATGCACACCAGCGTGCTTGCCTTAAACAAATCCATTTGAGTTGGTGTAAATGAGCCCCTATGGTAACCTGGCAAGGCATGCTGGGAAACCATCATGGCTTGCCACCAGATCTGGCTCTAACGCAATGCGGAGATCAATGTCAGTGAAAGAGCCGATAAAAGCACACAAAAGATTCCCTTCCATCAGTGAACTGAAACACTGCGCTGGGAGGGCCAAGTTTTAATGATTTCCCTCTGCTACTACAAACGACTGACTCCGGGAGTACTGGATCAAAGTCTTCCCACCCTCTCTCACTCTGCAAGAGCACATGTGACTCCAGCAGCTCAATGCTGGAGAATGTTAGGGACAAGCTCTGCATTGCAGTTTACAGCTTCACAGGGTCAAACTGGGGTATGCACAACCCAGTCATAAATCAAGATAAAAGGCCTCACTGTAGTCTCCAAGTGAATACGTTTCATGCAGGACGAATATTCATCGCCATAAGTACGCAAAAATATGGAACTGAATGAATGCTGCTCACAAAATGTTTAACAATTTCATTATAGAACCAAAGGCAGAACCAATAAATAAATAAAAAAAGATACACGCATTCAGGTTGGGTTCACACATGCGGCCGTGGGTTCGTGCCTGGGGTACCGTACGTCCCTGTTCACTGGTTCAGGTGCAAATCAAGTCCGAATAGTTGCCTGAATTTGCACCTGACTCGAACCAGAAGATGCACACCAATGCAGACCGCGGCCACCCCAGACCTGTGTGAACTATTGAGAGCCAGGCACACTTGCCTGTCATGCAAATTGGATACACGGAAAACCGCATCCAATTCACATGTGTGAAACCAGCCTTATGGAATTCAAATTGCCCATAACCCTTTACTATAAAGAACCTAAAAATACACTTATTAGGATAACCCTCAAACTATCTCATTTAGAATTAATGTTTTATGGAACCATAAACCTAGCTTAGCCATCACAGCTCAAGATAACCAACTTAACCATCAATAAATGGAAGAACTGTCCCCATCAGTACTGAAGGGAGGCGTCTGCATAATTAGAGCCATGACAAGGGAGGGAAGGCAGAATGCCCTTATGGCTGTTGATCCTCTTTAACAGACCAGGTGACCCATCTAATTTTCTTTTTTTTTTTTTTTTTTTTTTTTTTTAGGTCCCAAGTGGCATGCAGGAAGAACAATATACAGCGAAGATTGTTAGCCTCAGGTAATGCCTGGTGCCTCGCTGCTCTCTGTAGTTCCTTTCTCTTGTCCCTACATTAGTACGGTGTCCTTAAAGTTAAGTGGGGGTAGACAGAAGGAGCCACAACACGGAGGGGAAGACTAAAGTGGGTCCACTGCACCAGCCACAAAGGCTAGGGACACAAATTGTAATGTCAGGGTGAAGACAGGATGGTGGTGGCCTGGTACTTGTGCACAGCACTACAATGTGCGAGGGCAATAGTGTAGCACAATGTTGACGTGGCCACATTGGCGTTAGGGGGCAATGTAGCAGAGAACAGATTTGGGAAGGGGTAAAGGACAGGAAAAATGTAATGGCGGAGGGAAAAGCCAATGGAGGGGTGGGTTGTAGTGATTAGAGAAAGGGGGTGCAGGGTTTAGGGAATGGGCAGAAGGAAAGCGGCAGGTTGGGGGCAGGCAAGCGGGGTGCACTGCACTGTCCACATAGGGGTCTTCTGGGGACACAAAATCATAATGTTAGGCCAGGTGGAGCTTAGGTGACTGGGTCAGACAATGATGAAAGATATTTTGATATGAAGGTAAACCTGTGCCAATGCAGCCATGTTTTCCTGAACGGTTTACGCCTATTTTGCAGTGTGAGGGTTTAATCCTCTATGGCAGTGGTCTCCAAACTGTGAGGACCATATGTGGCCCTTTGACTGCTTTATTCAGCCCTTGGGGCACTATTTCTTCCACTGACACAAATGATGCGGTACGGTTTCTCCCATTGATACCAACGATAGGGCACTCTTCCTTCCACTAAATTCAATGATGCGGAATGGTTTACTCTCACTGGTGTTGGGCATTTTTCTACTCCATGTTTGTCCACAGTCTAAAACCTCCCTAAAGCCTGTTGTGCAACTTGTCACACAACTTTGGACATTAAAGTCGCATGACAAGTCATTCCCCATGTTTTCTAATGATAACCATTCATATATCGGAGACTAAAGCCCCGTACACGCGCAACGATTATCGGCCGACCGATCGTCCGACTTTTGATAAGGGTTGTGTTTTGTTGTTCGGAATGTGCCTAGACTGCACACGAATTTTCTCGCCCAACAAAAATCTACTTCAGAAGTGATGTCATGTGTTGGTTAGGTTTCTTTGTGTTCTTTCTTCTCTGAGCATGCCCAGACTTGCTCATTAGATTTTTCCCTGTCGAAATCTGTACTGACTGCACGAAAATCGGCCGTGTTTTGACAGCAGACAAAAATTTTATAGTCTGCACACCAGATTTTTTTTCGGCCAAAAAGTCGGAGTCGGTTGTCGGAAGCATCATACTAACAAGCCGAAAATCGGCAGATCGGTCCCTGTCAATTTTCGACGCGTGTGTACGAGGCTTTAGTTCATGCACTACCTTGGTATGACCTGCATGCAACTTGAGGGCCGTAGGCTTCAAAGTTAACACTGAAAAATAGCATAAAAGTTGTACCTGAATGTTATGCAATGCGACAGTTGTCCATTATTACTGGTCAAAGCCAAAAGTTGTATCCAAGTTGCACCCATCGAAAGTTGCATCAAAGTCGCACTTCAAAGTCAGCGCTACTTTGGAGTAGTACAAGCGTGAATGGAGCCTAAACTGGCCCTTTGCTTGCAAAGATTGGAGTCTCTGGTTCTATGGGGTTGATTTACTAAAGGCAGATATCACTTTGCAAGTGCACTTACCCTCCGCAAGGGAATTTTCCCTCAGAGCTTAGTAAATGAGGGGAAGCTCTGCTGGCTTCCATCACCCAATCTTGTGTACACAAGTAAATCATTCCTCAATGTCTTATTTCTTTTTTTTTTTTTTTGGTCAAAAGGGATCATTTTAGTAATTTAAAGACGTGATAGGGTCACTTGAAATGGAAAATATTTATGGATGGCAGAGATATACCGTCCATGATCAGTCCAACGCTGCATCTTCAGCCCTCACTCTCCATCCCTTTATTTCAACCCCCATTTTCTTTGTTTGATAGGGAATGAGACACTTTCTTTTTAAAAATTGAAAACCTAAAAACAGAATATGAGCTCCTGAAAATACAGCAAGAGAAATAGGCCCTATCTGCAAAAGCCATTGATAAAAGAGATGATTAACCGCTGCCGTCGATTAAACAAAGACAGCTTGTTTTTGTCCCCCATTTTCCTCAGTATTTTTTTTGGCATGTGCTTCAAAAGCAGTCATTTTCTCCATCGTTTCTGAGGCCTTTCTGTATTCGTCTGTCACATGTTCTTCAAAGACACAAGACGGCTTTCCAGAAAACGCACAAGACACGGGCTGAGGGGTGTTAACACACATTTATCCCTTGGTATGGGAAAGGCTGATTTTGGATTACACACAAGGCAGCTCTCTGTGCGTCACGGTTTCACATGTACCCTGTGTTTACCTCAGCAGTGAGCCCAAAGACTTTTATTCAAAAGAAACAGAAAATAAATAAAAACGTAGAGATGTAAATGCAATTAGCCGGAAAGGGGAAGTATCTTAAGAGACCAGGCAAATCATCCTCTTACTTTTCAGCTAATGGATGGGGCCAAGCTGGTTGCAATGAGCAACCAAGGACAGGTTTTGTTTTAGACCAGTGCTCTCCAAACTGCGGCCCCTTTCTTGCCTTTATCTGGTCCTTGAGGCATTATTCCTGCCACGGACAACAACAGGGCATAATTCCTGTCATCGACACCAACAATAGGGCATAATACCTTCTAATGACAACAAAAATAGGGCACTATTCCTCCCACCGACACCAACTATTTCTCCCTCAATACCAAAGATCGGACATTGTTTACTCCCACTGTGCCCAGTCCGGCCCCCCTAAAGTCTGAAAGACTGTAAACTTGCCATTTCTTTAGAAGAAGGTTTGGAGACCCCTGTTTTAGACACAAATATAGGCCTCATTCACATGGGCATGCATCATAGTTATGTACACCACAGTACATAAATCTACACAGGGCTTTTTTTTTCTCAAAAAATAGGTGGAGGTATTCCCCCCCCCCCTTCTTAGTCACCCCTTGTATCTGCCCCCTACTCACCCCCCAGCATCGTTCCTTGGTTCCACCCCCTACCCACCTCCCAGTATGGCCCCTTTTAGAGAATAAATAATTGAGTATTATTTTGTGGTGATAAGTAATTTGTATGGAATCTGTTAATAACAACAAGAAAAGCAGTAAAACAGATCTCCTGCATCCAGGGCCGTTGCTTAAGGTAGTACAGCCAGCCCTCCTGTACTGGGCTCGGGCCCCATCAGTTCAAAAGAGGGGCCCAGGCACCTGCTGAGCAGGAGGACCAGCTGTACTGTCTCAATGCAGACACCAATCCTCTTTTGTTTCCCACTTAAGGGCTGCCAGCTTCTCCACCTCTCCCTTACTTTGGCTGCACGGCAATGAGATTGGTTCTAGCACATGCGCCCCCGTGTGCCCCTTTCCCCCGCAGTCCTGGTGGCTTCCCTCTTCTCCCGCCAGCAGCTGCTGCAGACACACAGGGGATGTCATTTACTGGCCCCTTCTTTTCTTGAATGAACAAAGTGAGCGATCGATACTAATCACTCCTGTGTCCATTCATCACTGAAGCATAGTAAACTGTTTACTTTGCTTCAGTTTGTGAATGAGCAAGAGCGCTTACTATTCATTCATCTGTGCAGCTGAGGCTGTAGAGTAAGGGGCTGAAAACTCATTCACTTTCAGCCCAGGGGAGGGGGAGGCCCTGTCAAGTAGGCTGTATGGGGCCCAGTGATTTCTAACAGCAGCCCTGCCTGCAGCCAGCAACAATGGACACCCCCAACAAAATATCCCCCAAGCAACAATAAATCTTCCAGCAGCCAGCAACATTAGACCCCTCCTTCAATAGTACATCAGTCCGAGCAACAACTGTCCCCCTAGAAACCTAAGACCCCTGAGCAACAATTTACCTTACCAGCAACAATTGACCCCCCCCAGCAACGATAGGTCCCTCCAGTGACAATAGAACCCCCAACAGCTAGCATCAATAGACCATTGACCCCAGCACCCCTTGCCATTACATTCAGTGCTGGAGGGGCCAGAACTTCGTTCCGTCATGTTCCTGCCAATAAAAAAAAAAAAAAAGCCCAGAGTCTATGGGCTCATTTGCCAAGCTGCATCTGGGGCCCTAATGTTTTGCGGTGTTCAGCAGCGTTAAAAAAAAAAAAAAAAAAAAGTAGTAGGATGCCACAGTGTCTGGGCCCATAAATATTTGCAATTTTATGCAGTACCCATGTAAATGTTTGTTTATCCTTTACATGGGTACTGGATTAATGCAACTATTCTGGCCGCTGCGAGCTGGTTATATCCTAGCAATCCAGGTGCTGGGCAGCAGGTGCCACCTGCATGCCAACATGAAAGACACTAAGCAGCAAGGGCCTCCTAGCAACCAAGGATGCTAGGTGGCAGGGGCCTATCAGATCAAATGTTTAATTAGCAGTGTAAGCACCACTGACTACACATAGGGCCAAAAGGGTCCATGTGCACTGTATCCCTGTATAGGTTACACAAAAGATACATAAAAGACTGCTTAAAGCATAGATTTTGCTGCCAGAAAGATCCTGCATTTAACGTGGAGAAATAACTACATCTGAGGTAATGAGTACCAAGTTTATTGATTCAAATGATACTGACCAAGGCTGTGCAGTTTTAATCAGACTGACAGTTAATTGGCTCTCATTCGTGGGTGAGTAGCTAAACGCCGCATCTGGACACAACAAGAATCTGAGAAGGATGCTCTGTGGTCCAGCTCGGGCAGGGCAGACATCACTGCTTGGTATTTCTGTACAGCACAAGCGCTGTGTTGACAGCTCAAACAGAAAGCTAAGAGTTCATTAATATAACCTGGCTGCCAACATCATTATCTGTACCGAATCCCTCTATTTGGACCAGGGGGCCTCAAAGCTTTAGCGCTCCAGCTTTTGAGGAACTACAAGTCCCATTACACGTCTGCCACTGGGAGTTATGCATATGGTTGTCAGAGTCCTGCAATGTCTCATGGAGACTTGCAGTTCCTCAACAGCTGGGGGACCGTAGTTTGGAGGCACAGAAAGTGAAGTTAGGTGTAAACTGGATTTCTGGTAGCTCAACAAATGTTTAACTGTATACACACACACACACATTATATATATATATATATATATATATATATATATATATATATATATATATATATATATATATATATATATATATATATATATATATATATATATATACACACATATACATATACATATATATATACATATATATACACACATATACATACACACATACATACATATATACACACACACACATTATATATATATATATATATATATATATATATATATATATATATATATATATACACATACACATATATATATATATATATACATACATACATATATATATACACATACATATATATATATATATATATACACATACATATTATATACACATACACACACATATACATATATATATACATATACACACACTTTTTTTTTTATTCCCCCACTTTATATTTTATTGTGCCCATTTTAACTAGGAAGTAGCATACATACTGTACAATAGATGGTTCCTACATGAGAACTAGCCTCCTTCCCCAATCATATTTCTCTGTGTAATAATGGTCCGTCAGTCAGTAAGCCCTACACATATTGATCATGTACACTAGATCTTAGCGATTTCACCCCAGCTGCCATTTGGTGTTGTTCTGACCGCATACTTGCAAACTGTCCCATTTTTGCAGGGACAGTCCCAGCAAATAGGACCCTGTCGCAGGTAATTTAATTTGTCCCGGCTGTCTGTAAATGCCCGTTACAGGCAGCCAGTGCCCGTAAAAAAAAAAGGTTGCAGGCCGACATCGTAAAGGCGCATGTGCCGTTCCGATGCCTGCTGGGCTTGGGAAAGCTCGTACAAGCTCGGCCAGGCAGGCACGTGCACAGTTATGCAACGGTGCCACTTTTAAATCAAAGGCACTCGTTCTCGGCAGCGCCTCGCCAGCGCCGGCCGCCACAGTCAGCTGTAGAACAGGGAAGGACAGTCACCCGGGAGTGCTGCTGGACACTACTTGCCCCTTGCAGGGGATGAACATATTCTGTGGAAGGTGAGAAAGCCTTTCATTTTGAATGGGTTTGGGGGCCAATCTCTGACAAGTAGAAGCATTCAGAGGAGAAAATGTAAGAGATAGGCAGAGGCACTTCCTGGAATTAAACAAGACTACAAGGACCACTGGAAGGGTATTCTGCACCTACTACCCTTCATCAAAAATAAACCTAGGATTTATGAGTGCAAGGCTTCGCTTACAAAAATGAATGGCATACATTAAAACTTGGAAAAGCATATACTGAATGAACCATTTTAAAAATTACAATTTCAGCCTTAACCACTTGCCGACCGCCGCATGACTATCTACGTCGGCGGTCAGCCCCTCACAGGCAAACTAACGTAGGGCTACGTTGCTTGCTTGTGAGGGTCTAGGGAGCGAGCGCGCGCCCCCGGAGGCTGCCTGTCATTCTCCAACAAGCTGCCTGTCATTCTCCTCGCTGCAAAGACACTGATCACATGGATCTACTATGTAGATCCGTTGATCAGTGTCCTTACAGCTCAAGCCACAGCCAATCACAGTAGAAAGCACGCCCCTAGGGACACACACAGCCCCTCCCTCCCAAATAAAGTTAACCCCTTCACTACCAGTGTATTTTTATAGTAACAGTGCATATATATAGCACTGATTACTGTAGAAATGTCACTGGTAACCCCAAAAGTGTCAAAAATGTCAGTCAAGGGTCCGATCTGTCCGCCGCAATGTCGCAGTACCGCAAAAAAAAAAAAATCGCAGATCGCCGCCATTACGCGTTAAAAAAAAAAACAACAAAAATGACAAAAATCTTTCCCTTTGTTAGTAAACACAATAACTTTTGCGCAAACCAATCAAAATACGCTTTTTGCGATTTTTTTTACCAAACATAGGTAGCATAAAACAAATTGGCCGAAAATGTTAAAAAATTTTGATTTTTACATTTTTTTTGGGGGGAATTTCATATAAAAAAATGTGAAAAATATTGTTATTTTTGCAAAATTTACGCTCTTTTTTTGTTTATAGCGCGTGATCAAAAAATCGCACAGGTGATCAAATACCACCAAAAGAAAGCTCTGTTTGTGGAAAAAAAAGGACGCCAAATTCGTTTAGGTACAGCGTCGCACGACCGCGCAATTGTCCGTTAAAGTCACGCAGTGCCGAATCGCAAAATACCCCCTGGTCGGAATGGGGGTAAAATCTTCCGGGGCTTAAGTGGTTAAGGGAGGGCAAATGTAACCAAAGTGTTTCCAATGAGCACGTGTCACTTATGATATAATTCATTATATGTGCACCTTCCCTTTCAATTTCCTGTAATTCTCTCTTTATTGAGTAGACCCTATAATCTGATGATAAGTAGGCGTAGATTAATTATGCAGAGTGGGCGGAGCTTCAGGGAACTGGGTGTGGTAAGTAATTGATAGCTGTGCTGCAAAGTGTACCTGGAAATTTTTTTCAAATGTTGGCAACTATGTGACCAATGTTGGTATAACCCGATGAAGTCTTCCACCTCAAGTCTTCAGAAAAAGGCCACTTCAATCCTTCTGTTGTATTGTCTTGCTTGCACAACTACCACCCAGGTAGATGATGGTTCCATTTGTTTCTTCTAATGTGGAGCAATGCACAAGGTTGCTAATCTCCCCTCGGGGCTTAGGAGACTTGTAGGATTCTCCATTTAAAGATCCATTCACTACAGCCCTGTTGGTTAAATGTGCAAGCAAAGTGATAGACTGCCCAGACAAGACCCAGCCTGCAGTACAGAAGGACAAGCTGCTTGTAAACCTTGCCTTACCACACATCGTCAACCATAGCTGCATATAGATAAGCCTAACTCTTGCAAAGCATGTAAGGGCATGTACCCCCATCAGGGCCTGGCATGGGGAGGGTGTGTCAAACCATTTCTCACATACACAATATACGTCTTTCTTCATTTCGATATGAACTTTCACATTAGAGTTATCTCCAATATTACAAGCATTTTTAACAAACTTTTTTAGGTTTGAACAGAAGGGAAGTTTAAGAGCCGGTTCACACTGAGACGACACGACTCCTTACTACTTCGGGGGCGACTTGTGCATTACCATGCACCACGACTTCGGAGCAACTTGCAGGGACTTCACATAATGGAAGTCTATGCAAGTCGCTCCGAGGTCGC
Source organism: Pelophylax lessonae (assembly GCF_965119305.1). Classification (NCBI taxonomy): domain Eukaryota; kingdom Metazoa; phylum Chordata; class Amphibia; order Anura; family Ranidae; genus Pelophylax; species Pelophylax lessonae. Next base: position 640,973,859 of record NC_138770.1, on the reverse strand, counting down.
CCCAAAGTAGTACAGGACCCTTTTTCTAAGTCGGAGCGACCTATTAGAACGGGTCCTGTAGTGGTCAATGGACTGCGAGGGAGCGCGACTTGTCAGGCTGACAAGTCGCGCTAGTGTGAACCGACTCTTAAGGTGGCACTAAAAGGATTTCCTTATCTTCCAAAAATAAATCGATACAAACCTTTTACCTAATGGCCCTGTAATCTACTTCTTGATTAAATTGTTTCTTAGGCCCCCTTTCACACTGGCGATCCAATCAAGTCCACCTGTCAGTTTTTCCGGCGGACCTGATCGGACCCTCCAGTCTCTTCTACGGAGCTGTAGATGTCACCGGCCGCCATCAAATCAGATACTGTCTGGCAAAAACAGACGGAAGGGGGACCTATTCCCCTTCTGTTTGACAGGGTGGATTAGATAGAAACAGACATCCAATAGATGCCAATCCCATAGATGACAGCAGGCTTGTTGTAAATGATTGGATCTTTTGAATATCTTTTTATTGATGGCATTTCTTCAGGAGTGTCACAGGAACATGTATTGAGGCAAACTTTCTCCATTGGATTCACAGACCGAGAAAAAAAAAAAAAAAGACCGAAGGAATTTCTCTTTTGCTCTTTCTATCCAAAGCTACACTGAAAGATTTTGGCAGGAGTTAAAGGATAGGTTTCCGTCCTGTCCAGGATATGGGATGCTCCGCACATTGAACACTGGTCCCCAGCATCACAGGAGCAAGCACACTTCCTCGTTCAGAACTCATTCCTGTGCAGTGCCCTCCCCCTGTAGTAGCTTAGCACACTAAACATGCGTAGGTTTAGAACTAATGATGGGGCTCACTTCTGAGATTCTGGTGTCCAGCTCTCAATCTACGGAGTCAAGAAGTTAAGAACTGGGCCGATCTTTACAGTGGAAGTTTAGGTCAGGCTTTGGGGGTGCCGCTCTTGGCCTACTGGCAAGGTAATTAAAGTGTTTGTTACTCTAAAAAATAAAAAATCTGGTTTCCTTATAGCGGGTTAACCTGCCCTTCTGGAAACTGTAAAAAACCTGGCTGATCCTGCTACTTCATGTGTCCCCCTCTCTGTGCTGACCACGATAATCATGGCTAGTGAGCCCTGACCACTGTGGTCAGCCTCCGTGCTTTCGTCATCTGTAGATCCCCCCCCCCTCCACTGCTGATAATAAACCAGCCAAATGTCACTGCCAGCCCCTCTCTGTTAAGCTCCTATCCTGCATTGTATAACTGCTTGTAAAAAATGATGCCTCTAAATACCTTTTTGAGACGTGTCTTTAGGTCTGGCACGTGACTCCCAAGCAGCTCAGATAACACAATACAGAGCTAAAGCAGAGGGAGCAGAGCGGCCAGCTCAGCGGTCACATGACTCCCAGCTGACGTCCGAGGGAGAGCTCGGCTCCTCCTGCTGTAGCCCTGGATTGTGTTACAAGAGCGACCGGGAGTCACGTGACATGCCTAAAGACACTTCTCAAAAAGGTATTTAGAGGCATTGATTCATACAAACTGTTATACAATGCAGGATAGGAGATTAAAAGGGAGGGGCTGGCAGCAAGGCAATAATTTGGGGTTACAAACCCTTTAAACTAAGCACAAAATAGTTTAAATCTGCACACAGCTTTTTTTTCCTACTAACAATCTGGGGCCCCTTGACTGCATATTGAAAATAAACTTAGCTTTTAAAGTGGTATTAAAGTCTCATTTTTTTTTTTTTTTTTTTTTTTTTTAGTTAAGAATAACAAACATGTTCTACTTACCTGCTCTATGCAGTTGGTTTTGCACAGAGCAGCCCAGATCTTCCTCTTCTCACGTTTCTCTTTGGCTCTCCTGGCCCTTCCCTTCTGTTGAGTGCCCCCACAGCAAGCATCTTGCTATAGGGGCACCCGACCCAAGCCGCAGCCTCCCTGTGTCCATTTAGACGCAGGGCCGTGGCCCGGCCCAGCCCCCTCTTTTAATTGGCTCACTGACCTTGATTGACGGCAGCGGTAGCCAATGGTGCCACGCTGCCGTCTCAGCCCATTAGGAGGGAAGTCAAGACACTCCTGCAACATTGCTAGATCGAGATGGGCTCAAGTATTAGGGGGCTGCTGCACACAGAAGGTTTTTATCTTAATGCATAAAGTGCTCCGGTTCGGGAGACTTGCCATCTCTATTTGTCCTGTTTACTGTTAACACTGAAATTGAAAGGGAAAGAACGTTCCAGAATTTAGGTTGTCACCAGAACAGTAATGGAGGGAAAATCTTCTAATGGGGACACCGTTCTGGTGACCCTCATGACTACCTGAAATTCCCTCACTTTGGAGGGATTTCCTCCCACTTCCTGTTTTGGCTATGGGACAGGAAGTCAAAGAAAAAAATCAATGGAACTCAGATGGCAAAAGACTTGGCATGAGTTAAAACCCTTCCTTGCTCTATCCAAAATGAAAAAAGGTAGTGCCTTTAGTTCTACTTCAAACAAATTAAAACATCCACAGGAGAAAAAGATATTCAGATTATGCAGGATTTTATTTGTTAACTGGAATTTTGAAATTGAAAAAAAGATCTATATTAAAAATCCTGGGACGATCATCTGGAATTAGGTACCATTGGCAACAATGAAGAAGGAGGGATAAGCATAGACACACAATATTCCATGGCTAGTTCCTGGGAATGAAAGAAAAAAAAGTGCCATTTAGGGGTTTCTGCAGTCCTTTAACGTAATACTAAAACACACACTGTTTAGTTTACATTGTTATTTCTGTATATAGATGTTGGCACTGTAATTATTGAAATAAAAAAAAAAAATAAAAAAAATCTAAAAAGTACCTTTTTTCTAATTAATATACAGCTGTAACAAGACCCAGATCTTTCCCAACCTGTCTATAGGGAAACAAAAGCAGGAGGGGCTTCTAGTCCTCTGTTGCTGGTCACATGTTCAAAATGGAAAAAAAAAAAACAGCATTTGGAATACAGAGTAAAGATAAAAATTATCAATAAACTGTTCTAAATTGTAAATTTAAAATCCAATCTTCATTTTTTTTTTTGCAATAACATGGTGTGGGTGGATTTCTTCCAGTCACAGGCTGTGTCCCACCTAGTCAGCCTCTGTCTTAGAATAAGGAGGTGAAGCCTCCATTCATCTACATGCAAAATCCCACCACCCATTGTGTTTAGCTAGATAGTGGGCAAGGGGAGGAGGAGGAGGGGAGTGGGCTGTCATTTGGGTACATAGACAGAAGGTGGAGATAGAGAGAAGCCGGATCAACCAGGATGTTTTTGCAGAATATGGAAAACAAAATCTCATAGTGACGGAGTATGAACAGCATTTAATACACATTTATTGATAGTTTTTTTTTTTATGATGAGAGTTTAGTGAAAACAGTATGATCAAGGCTTTTTTATAGCTGGAACTTGGGAGCCATTAGCTTGTCTCCTAATGGCTCCCACGGATACGATCTCCTGAGTGGCTCTTACTGAGTGCAGAATGAGGACAAGGGGGATGCAGGTGCCGTGCGGATGCCGATACCCCACTGGATAATCTCCCTGCAAGTGAGAGAGTTGGAGCCACCTACTGTGTGGTTGTGGTTGAGTTCCTGCACCTATTTTCTGAGGAAAAAAAGCCCTGGAGTATGATCAAGCATTTTTTAGCAAACCAGAATTCTACACCTACATTTATGGCCAGTAACCATCTGGTTTAGCAGGTGAAACATTGCTCCACCCATAAATTCCATTACATATAACAGCATTAGCTAACAGGAGCCAAGTCTGCAATGACACTTCCCATTTTTCTTACAGGTGGAAGAACCAAGGGAAGTGATTAAAGCAAAGTACACATGATTAAACAATGGTTTTACTATTATATAAAAAGCCATAGTTTGCATCTATGAAAGCTGCACAAAGAACATTTCTGTTCCTGGTTGCAAATGGCACAAGAATAAACACCTCAATATTTGTCTAAAATATCAGTCCACACATTAGCTAATATTTTAGCTCAGTCTGGACGCTTTTGGGCCGGATTCCTTAATGGTCTTCAACATCTCATTAGGCCACCAATTTTTACAATCTCTGGGACTGGGAGTCTCCCTTCTGCAAATCTTTATGATCAGATATTTTTGGACAACCGACCAGCACACTGATATGAGCTTGCTGGACATTCCATTCCAAAACCATAGGCATGAACATGGATTTGGCCCTTTTAGCAACCTCCTATTTTCCAGAAGTCTTTCCACGATATTTTGGGAATATGCATGTAATACTGTACATGCTTATTCAGCAGAAAGAGCCTTTGTAAAGTCAGGTACTGATGAGTGAGACGATCTGACCTGCAATCTGTGTAGGAATTCATGTGAAAGGTATTCAGTAGGGTTGGATTCAGGGCTCTGTGCAGGCCTCTTGAGTTCCTGCACACCAAACTATGGCTAAGCTTTTTGCACAGGGGCACAGTCATGCTGAAACAAAGTGACCTTCCCTAGAACGGTTTTAACAAGTTTAATAGTCGAAAATGTCTTTATATATTATACTGGAAACATCTGAAAGCAATTACTTGGAGGGGTGCCCACGTACTTTTGCCCATATTAGTATAATTGAATTGCCAATATAGCGTTACTGAGGCCAGTCCTGAAATCCCCAAAGATATAAAAAGCTGGTAGAGTTATTCATTAACCTTCTCAAACCCAAAACCTTGTCTCATCTTCCCCCATCTCCTCTAATATTTTGTAACTGTACTAAAGTTCTGAGTCTTGTCACTGTATCATGGTGGGTACAGAACACTATACCCCTACTTCAATTATGCAGGGAGGTGTATGAACCCATATATGACCCAAACGGTCACAAAGCTCGATGTCCTCCTAAGTCAATATAGTTAAAAAAAAAAGCAAGCCTTCTCTGCAACATCGACCACATAAACTGAAAATATGAGAGCAGGAAAGGACTAGGAACCTTTGGCCTGAGGAGCACATACAGCCAATCCACTAGTCCCTTCACGGTAAGGACAGATATCATGCAAAGTTTGCTATGGTACTACGGCAATCGGGGGCCATAAGGAAAGGACATTGTTTATTGTGATTCACCTTTTCACATCTTTCAGCATCAGCTTTCTTTGTGGCTCTTGGCACATGGCCTCCCACAGCCACAAAGGAAGTTGGTGCTTGGAAGACTTCTCCCTGCCAGACAGAGGCGTAACTAGAACCTTCAGGGCCCCGGTGCAAGAAACCATAAAGGGCCCTTCCCTTCAAGCCTGGGGCTCTTCCCACTCATCCTGGGGCCCTTTACTCTCATTGCGGGGCCCTTTATTACGGTCCTGCAGTGGGACTCTTTCACAAGTTCTGCAGTGGGCCCCCTTCCTGCCATCTTGGGGCCTCCCCACCGTGGTGGAATGCCAGGGTCCCATTGCAAGTGTGACATTTGCAATCCTGGAAGTTCACCCACTGGTGTCAGTAGTTATTTTTTGGTATTTTAATTGTATTATTTTTTACCATTTTATTTTATTACTATGTCACTGACTAGGACTCTGTCCATTCAGAAAAGGAAGGCGCTGGCAATTTACATATTTACAGACCCCTTCCTGGTTCCCTATTGTGACACATCCCCTGCAGCAGCTGGCAGGAGAGGGGAGGGAGCACAGTGGGGGGGGGGGGGGGGGGGAGGGGGCATCACAGTGGGGGGGGGGGGGGACAAGGGAAGCACACAGGGGCCCAGAGACAGCAGAACACAGGTGAACTGGATAAAAGGAGTGGTGGGGGCAGCATACAGAGGAACCAATCGCCTCCATTTTCCTCCTGCAGCTACAGGAGGAAAAAGGACGACAGTGATTTCTCTACATGCTGCCTCTGCTGCCCCTCCTATCCAGGTGTACAGGGGAGATGCACAGGCCCCCTGGAGCATGGGGCCAGTTGCAATTGCAACCCCTGTAGTTACGCCCCTACTGCCAGACACTGATTTCAAGTTTAAACAGTGAGCTGGTAGCTAAAGTATTCCCAGTATGTGTCACCAACTGCAGGTCCAGCTCTGATCTACCTCTAAAAAAGTGAAATATCTCCACTCAGGCCCACCGGTTTTGCATTTCTTTTTGATTTTGGTCCCCAGCCCAGTCTTCCACCAAGTGAGACGGAGCTTTTGCGCAACACTAATTCATGTGACAAGACATTACATCTTCATTACATCTTGCTCATAAACCTCGCCAAAGGGCAACAATGGTCCATTTTTCTTGTTGCCTGCGTTGCCTTTTGGAACATCTGATTATTTTATTTGGGTTAGAAAATACTCTAAAGTTTTACATTCATACATCAAAAATGCAGCAACTTGCATTTCTGGGATATCAGAAAACTAGGCTATTGTTTGCTTCATACCATAATACAATTCTACAAAGAAATCCTAAACAAATATGTTTTTCTTTAATGCAGAATGAATCGGCAATGTGTTTTCTGCTTTGCCTGCTGTCCCTCCAAGGAGGGCTCAATAAATATTGTTCTTGGAAAACAGAGAAGACATCAGTTGGCACGATCGTAGTAACTTGAACAAATAGAAACGATAAAACATCCATCTAGGAACTACACAAGAGTGGATCAGTGCTAGAAAAATGCAGTTCTACCAAGGTTATGCTTGGCAGTAATGACACTCCTCTCAAGTAAACACCACATTACAAAAGTTCCACCCTACACTTGACAATGATTGCTCTAATGACAGCGGCACAGTGAGGCTGAATTTGATGCCACTAAGCGTCATGTAACACGGTCCAAGAGTGTCCTGTTGACTAACGGTTGAGCTTGACACAAGTAACTCTTCCCCAAACTGTCTCAAGGATGTCAATGAGGGAGAATAGGATTTAGGCAGCCATTCTTGACCAACCTCCAGCAGCCGGAGCTCACTAACACCGAGCCTTTCATTTTATTAAAGTCAGCATTACTCGGCTGCATTAAAGACAAAAAATAGGGCGCTGTCAGGGCAAATAAAATTGTCTAAATTAATCAATGTCAGGTGAGGAAGCTTAAAAACCAAAGCCTTAAAAACCAAGTGACACCCAGTAAAAATGGGGGCCCATATTACTGCCCTCTAGAGCAGTGGTCAACTTTCCTTTTATAGGGTGGCCTTAAGTGTGACCCTTGACATCATCAAAGCACTCCACATAAAATTCAGTGTCAAAGGCAGCAGACACACAAAAGGATATGGTCAAAGACTATAGGCATGATACAAGAGATGATCAGAGACTGAGGACATGAGGTGTTGTTGGAGACTGGGGACATGGCTCAGAAGACATGAACTGGGGACACATTACATGAGACTGCTAGAGATCACTGCTGTAACAGGACAGCAGGGAAACACATTAGTACCAGCAGGGCCGCACAAAGTGCAAAAAGGTCCACCAGCAAACCCCAGGTCACAGGTTAGACATCAAGGCTCTAGAGCTACCTTAGTAACATACATACAGCAAGGTAGCACATAAGACTAGACTAGGACTAGGTTGTAGAAATCTGAATGTGGGAGTGGTTGAGTAGTTTAGCAAAGAGATACTGGGCAGGGCTGACACACTCCACAAAAATGCTGTGCCTCGTCAACCCACAACAGGGCTTCAAAGCGGAGTCCATTTTTGGTAGGTTGAGGGTTTTTTTTCTATACTTGCAGGATAACGCACAGGGAAATGTTTATGTACGGCCTTGTCGTACGCTTTAAGACTAGCAAAAGCGGTGCAAGAAGCATCTTCTGCTCTCCTCATGGAGGTGTCTATCCAACACACAGGGGAATGTTCTTACACTTTGCTGCTTCCTCTTCATTGTCCAATTAATAGACTGTATATATTCAAGTACAGCGCCACATTGGTAGATGACAATAGAAAGACAATGAGTAAACAGAGTCCATAAAGTCCGTGAAACCAGATGCTGAAGTGCAGAAATGAATGCAAAAGGATTCCAACACCATAAGTGAAGACACAATCCTGACGATCGCCATGTGCTCAAATAAGGCGATTCCCTTACCAGAACTTTAGACCCCCTATGACTGAAGGCCCACCAAGCATAGGGCATGGAAGCAACCACCAGGAAAAGAGTCCACTACAGAGTCCAGCACCAGGTCCACTACGGAACTTTCATTCAAAACAGTACAACCTCATATGCTCAAAGGTCCCAAATGTAGAATGATGGTACCCTCAACTCTGAGCTGAGTGTTGGAGAGATGTGTGATCAGAGCTGGAACACTTCCCACCATACACACACACGATCCTCAACTACACCAAGTCACAGATCCCAAGGCATCCCTTCTAACAGTCCACTCAGAGTTGAGGGTACCATCATTCTACATTTGGGACCTTTGAGCATAGGAGGTTGTACTGTTTTGAATGGAAGTTCTGTGGTGGACCTGGTGCTGGACTCTGGAGTGGACCCTATCCTGGTGGTTGCTTCCATGCCCTATGCTTGGTGGGCCTTCTGTAATAGGGGTCTAACGTTCTGGTAAGGGAATCACCTTATTTGAGCACATGGTGATTGTCAGGATTGTGTTTTCACTTATGGTGTCGGAATCCTTTTGCATTCATTTCTGCACTTCAGCATCTGGTTTCACGGACTTTATGGACTCTATTTACTCATTGTCTTTCTATTGTCATCTACCAATGTGGCGCTGTACTTGAATATATATTGCTTTTGGTCTGATAACACCTTTGTACTGGCAGCCTAGATATATGTTTGTGTATTGAGCGCAGCTATCCTTTACCTTTGTTTAATTAATAGACTGTAGCCATTTCCTGAACCAAACCGTGCATGTATTGCACTGGAGGTCCAGTAACTGGCTGTGCTTTCTGGATGTTAAACAAAAGGCTGGAAGAACAGATTATTTAGATGCGTTTCAATTCTGACTTGAATATTAATAGTCTACAATTCTGGAATTTCCCGATCCTGACAGATGCAACATCTGTACTGTCAAGGTAGAAAACTAGTACTCTAATATTGCACAATGTACCACATTATATCATACAACCCCTTCAGGGCGTTAATAGCAACACGCCTCACCGAGAGCCATCAATGGATGACACCCTTATCATTCGTGGATATCTGCAACTGGAATGTCTTGGGTGTTGTGCTGGGACATGAACCAACACTACATTTTCACCCCTAGTAATTAGTGTGATCTCTAGGACCTACCTACGCTCTACAAGGCTCATCAGTCAAACAGACACAATTCACATAAAATGAGGTTTATCTTATAACACGGAAAAACTGGTTCAGGTTTACCAGTTTACAAAACGCAATTAAAACGTTTAATGTCAAACACCTTGGAAGCTCCACCTTTGCATTTTTCGGGTTAATTTACTAAATCGACTAAAGACTGTTCACTCATCAAACTGAACATTCATGGAGCTTAGTAAATAAGGTAAAAAACTGTAGTTACTTGGATTACCCATGTGCAAAGATAAGTTTTCATACAGGATTTTTGCTTGCATGTGATTGGATGGCCACAGTGAACAAAAATTCACCTTATTCACTAAACTAAGAGTATGTTCATTTTCAAATGTAAGCATTCACTTTCTTGAACAGTCTGAGTGACCAATCACTCTTTTGGTAAATCAACCCCAATGCCATGACTTTGCTGCTCCTTCACACACTGAAAGGCGATGGGTCAGCCAACAACTGAAAACAACGAATCTCAACAGAGATTAACGGCACTGGACATTTCCTCTAAAAGCTAATGTTAACATCTCTAGATTACAGCATAAACTTGAGTAAATGAGTAAAGATGGCCATAGGCGAACTGAATTTTCGATCCATCTATGGGCAGGTTGAATAGAGTTGATCCATTATTGATCAGCTTCATAAGTACTACCAGCCTGTCCGGTTTTTCTTGCCCAATCAAGATCTGCGGCCATAGTGGCCAGCAGTGATTACATTCTGCTGGTGGGGAAGGCTCCCTGCATTTCCCACTGGCAGAACATAATAGTGCTGCGGGATGGATTCCCCCATCAACACAATCAGTGTGAAGCCAGCAATTTCTTTCCCTTAACCAGTGGAAGAAATTGTATAATCTATGGCCTGTTTTAGCGTGCAGAAGTTGTATCAAACCTACACTATATTACCAAAAGTATTAGGACGCCTGCCTTTACATGCACATGAATTTTAAACGGCATCCCAGTCTTAAGCTGGATACACACTATCCAACTTTTGTGGTAAGATTTCCTTCAGATTTACCTTTTCTATGTAGTGCAAGGGCCTGCCAGATTGCATACAAATTGAAAGTGTTTAGGTTTGACCTCGTATTATATGGTTTTAGCAAGTCTAAAGGAAAGTCTGCAGAAAATCTTATAGTGTGTATGGCCCATTAGTCCGTAGGGCTCATAATGGAGTTGGCCCACCCTTTGCAGCTATAACAGCTTCAACTCTTCTGGGAAGGCTGTCCACAAGGTTTAGGAGTGTGTCTATGGGAATGTTTGACCATTCCTCCAAAAGCGCATTTGTGAGGTCAGGCAATAAAGTTGGACAAGAAGGCCTGGCCCGCAGTCTCCGCTCTAATTTATCCCAAGTGTGTTCTATTGGGTTGGGGTCAAGACTGTGTGTAGGCCAGTCAAGTTCCTCCACCCCAATACTGAATGCCCTTGTATACCAGGCTTAAAGTGATATTAAAGTCTTGTTTTTTAATTAAAAAAATAAACCTGTCACACTTGCCTGCTCTGTGCAGTGATTTTTCACACAGCAGCCCAGATCCTCCTTTTCTCTGGTCTCACGTAGGTACCCCTGGCCCTTCCCTCCTGAATGCCCCCACAGCAAGCAGCTTGCTAGGGGGGCACCGAGGCTGAGCCGCTGCTCTTTATGTCCATTCAGACGCGGAGCTGTGGCTTGGTCCCGTTCTCTCCATCTCCCGATTGGCTCACTGGCTGTGACTGACAGCAGCAGGAGCCAATGTCTCCTGCTGCTGCCAAAAGCCAATCAGAAGTGAGAGTTCCTAGAGAGGCAAGGCTCTCCTGGATGGCACTTGATCCAGATGGGCTTCAGGTAAGTATAAGGGGGAATGGGAGGGCTCCTGCACACAAAAGGTTTTTTACCTTCATGCATAGATAAAAAAAAAACCTATTCAATGCATGAAGGTAAAAAACCTTGTGCCTTTACAACCACTTTAATATCTCTGCCAGCAATAAGCCCAACCCTAAGATTTAACAGCCAGGTTTTACTGGTCACTGATGGGTTTATGCCAACCTGGACAGAAGTCAATGCCTACTCTACAGCCAAGACCTGGAATCCAAAAGCTCCATAGAGATTGCTTTGAAGATTATCACTGATACTTGTAGGTTCCATAACATGCCTGCAATTCAGCAGTATTAGTTTAGACAGTTCTTAGGGTTTAAAAGGCTCACTTCAATCTAAATTACTCCCTGGCACTGGACATGACAAATCCTGTGTCTTGGTTTGTATATAGTACACAAGGAAAAGTTTTATTAAGTCAAATCCTGAATAACTGGTTTGGAGTGACAGCAGTGAACTTATTGTTTAATGATTCTTCCAGCCAGGGCTCAGTAAATTTGTTCTAGCTGGCTTCAAAGCTAGGAACCAAGTAATATTTAGGTCATAGTTCCTGGTCGGAGTAATTTTCATTCTACGATTGCAGCGATCATCACTCCTTATCTCTAGTGTTAAAGCCTTTTCACACCTATGAGTTTTAAGTGTACATCCAGGACAAGGGCCATGCCTGCCTGCCAGAGATGCCCAGGCGCTCCGTACAGACAGTCCCATTCGTGTCTATTGGTACAAAGCCACTCCTCCCAATTTGAGGAAAACTGAACAAATAGTGCTTGACCCATAGGGTTATCTCACCGGTATGGCTATCTTATAGTATTGATGTTAATGTAAATGATGTGGACCCCTGACCCTCTGTCTGGACAAAGCTGATTGGTCCTGTGCTCATCACATGCACCCTCCCAAAAAAAAAAAAAAAAAAAACACAACTCTCTAGCAATACAAACCAAACTGACTATGTGCAGAGTGACTCCAAGGCTTAGTTCTATCAGCAGATGGATTGGGGACAGTTGCAGAAGGGAAGGATAAGAGAAAACAGGATCAAACAGCCTTTTTACACAATGCAGAGAACTACCCCATAAGTTCCACAGTGAGTATAACAAGCATGGTTACTGCATATACAGGCTGATTTTCCGGTTGTGGACCATTTAAATTTACGCTGCTCCCAATTGGATATGTGGGTGTGAGTGCAGGTCCCCGAACACCGACAGTGTGACCCACATGGATGGTAGATTAGGAGCAGCGGCTGTGTCCATGCAGCTGCTGGGTCCCAACAGACATGAATGGGACTGCCTGCGTGCAGATTCATGGAAAACTCGTGCATCCCATGCGGGCAAAGCTAAGAGGAGCTCCAGGCACCTACCAAAAAAATAAAAGTCAGCAGCTACAAAAAGTGTAGTTGCTGACTTTTAAAAAAAACAGCCACTTCATGGTCCAGTGGTGAGCTCACCCCAGCAGTCTTCATCCTCTGTCCTCCCTCAGCGGCGCTGGCATCTTCACTATGGGCATCCGGCTGTGACAGCTTGCGGCTTCACAGCTGGGTGCCCACTGCGCATGTGCGAGTCGTGCTGCACATCCTGAATGGTGGATGCAGTGTTCTGCAACCTGTCTGTGTCCCAGAAGACTTCAGGGGTGACGGAAGGAGAAGAACTTCTGTTGCACCTGTCAAATCAGGTACCTGCCCGCCCCCCACTCAAAAGTGCCATTTCTTCAAGAGGAGCGGGGGAACGAGTCCTTAAAGCGGAACATCCCCTTTTGGGTGGAGTTCCGCTTTAAGTGTGCCTGTGTGAAAAGGCCTCAATGAACAATGAAGTATGCACACAGTTTAGCCATTGTTTTCAATAGTTCTAGTTTACCTCTATGCAAAGTGTTTTGGCTGAAAATTTCATGACTGCTTTATTGATGAGCTAACCTGCATTAAAGCGGCTACTGATGAGAATGGGTTGAATGAAATAAAAAACGGACCCAATGTAGATAGAGGAACCGTCCCTGCTTGGCTATTGTATTCTGACAGCGGGGGAAAATTCCCCACTGTCAGAATACACTGATCAGCATTGCAGGCTATAGCCTGCAGTGCTGATTCAGCGGGGAAAATCTGACAGAGCCGTTGCACAGAAGTAAATTGGTATTTCAACTTCTGTACAACCACAGTACCCATACATGGATAGAAATTTGGTCGATCCCTGCTCAACTGGCTGAATCTTGATCCATGTATGGCCGACTTAAAGTGTCACTAAACCAACATCATAAAAAAAAAAAAAAAAAAAAAAACTATCAATAAATGTTGTATTACATGCTGTACATGCTCACCTCACTAGGAGATTTTTTTTTCTGTATTCTGCCTGGTTGATCCTGTTGTTCTTTATCTCAACCATCTGCCCATGTCCCCAATTCAGCTAGGGATTTGGCAGCTGTGGTGACAACTCTGCACATGCTCAGTTTTAGTTTCTATGCTGAGCATTTTGTCCCTATCACATCTGAGCAGCCCATGTGACTATAGAGTCACATGTGGGTGTATACACAGTGGTAAATGACAGCCCATTCCCTCCCTTCTCCACCATAGAGAAACAGTAGATAAGCTGGCGCTCTGGGTAGTTACAGAGGGGTCGGTGTGACCAGCGTGTGGTGGGCAGTACACTGAAAATGACAATAATTAAATTAACAACAGTGCATGTGTATGTAGGACATACCATGAAGGTATGGGAGTCCCTCAAAGAGAAAACAGTATGTAACGAAGGGCTAGCTCCATGACACAGGGAAGTCAGGCTCTGTGGAAAGGATGAAAAGAGGGAAACGGAGCGCCACTAAGTGCAGTATGTTTAATCCAGTAATACATACAGAATATAAAAACTCACATGGGGTACATAGTGTAAGGCTCAAAAGCTGGTGAAGGGAGATGGTTGTGGGATCCAAAATCCAGTGTCTGAAGATGGAGTACAAACGGGAGCTAGTGGATGAAACAGGAGGACAATAAAGGCTGGCCGTTGTCTTCCGGGATCCAGTACTTCCGCGTGTCAGGCTGGAACGCAGCGTATCGCCGCGTGACGTCACCAGAATCAGATGGAGAACACGACGCGTTTCAGAGCAGGCGCCAAGCTCTCAGCGGGCATGCGCGCTATTTTTTCAAGTGTGAAAGGTTGATTCACACTTGAAAAAAGAGCTTACATGCCCGCTGAGAGCTTAGCGCATGCTCTGAAACGCGTTGGGTTCTCCATCTGATTCTGGTGACGTCACACGGCAAAACGCTGCGTTCCAGCCTGACATGCAGAAGTACTGGATCCCGCAAGACAACGGCCGGCCTTGCTTGTCCTCCTGTTTCATCCACTAGCTCCCGTTTGTACTCCATCTTCAGACACTGGATTGTGGATCCCACAACCATCCCCCGTCACCAGCTTTTGAGCCTTACACTATGTACCCCATGTGAGTTTTTATATTCTGTATGTATTACTGGATTAAACACACTGCACTTAGAGGCGCTCCGTTTCCCTCTTTTCTTCTCCACCATGCCTACTAACCAGCCAAACACATTGGGGGCAGGATATTACATGAAGAATAATGGAGGCTTTACCTCCCTGTTGTTCTAAGACACAGGCTGGAGGGGTGTGACAGCCTGTGACTGGCAGAATTCCACTTACACCAATTTATTGTCAAAAAAAAAAATAGATTTATTTTCAAATATATTTGTATGCCAATTTAAAACAGTTTTATATTTATTTTTCCTCTGTATTTTTTTTTTTAAACATGTGACCAGCAGCAGAGGACTAGAAGTTCATCCTGCTTATGTTTCCCTGCAGACAGGCTGGGAAAGATCTGGGTCATGTAAAAGCTGTATATCGTTCAGGAAAAAATGGGGCTATTTTTTAATTAAAATGCCATCATCCACATACAGAAATAGAAGGGGCAATGTAAAATTACACAGTGAGTGTTTCGTATCACTTTAACTAACCTCTAAATTCTGCAAAAAGTTTGTCCAACTCTGACAATGCTTTGTTGACTTTATGGAGCTCATGCCATAATAAATTATTTTCCTATTGTTAAACAGACTTCTAGATAAAAACAAGGTCTAAGCTATTGTTCTGAAATGCAATTAACTATGAAATTAATTTATTGTAAGCTCCGGGAGCTCCATGTTTCTGGAAACAGTTACAGGTGGAATTCTCAGTATTGCTAAGTATTAAAGGGGAGTTCCGGCCCCCCTTCCAAATAATTTAAAGTCAGCAGCTACAAATACTGTAGCTGCTGACTTTAACTATTAAGGGTACTTACCTGTCCAGGCATCCAGTGGTGTTCTCTACTGGGTCAGCTCTCGGGTGCTGGCACTGCTATCTTAGTTAATGGAAACTGGCAGTGACGCCTTGCAGAGGAATTCCCCCATCAACACTGACTGGGGGCCCTGGATGCACTACAATTCCCAAGCTCCCTTGTGCTTTATGCAAATGATGTGTATGGCATTGGCTGTTCTCTCCCATTGCACCCTGGAATGGTGTTTAGCATGCACAGAGCAAAAGTGGTCAGGACTAGGTGAGAACTAAAGTGAATGGACATGCTAATAGCTTGATCATCAGAGAAGACAGCAGTATTGTTCATGGCTCCTCCCAGCATCAGCATGTTGTGCAGTAGTCCTGGCAGTCATGGATTACGCAAGGATGACAACGCTGCCTTTTCTCAAGAGTCAGCCCAATGTGATCATCCTCTAACACAGTCATGTCCAAAGTCCGGCCCGCGGGCCAGTTACGGCCCGTCCTTTAGTTTTATACGGCCCCCTGAGACACTGCTGACTTTAAAATGCCTTTCCCTCAGAGACTCCTCACATCCCCGCCCAGATGCCGATGTGATGGCTCGGGGGCGGGGCCTCTGGCCTCCCTCGGCAGCTCCTGCATCCCCCCCGAGGTCCAGCTCCGCCCCCCGCCGCCCACAACTGCGCGGGAGTGCACAAAGCCACCTGTAGGAGCCGACCGAGGATCTTGTGGAGCTGACCGAGGAGATGTCACTTCTATAATTCTACTGCCAGTTTCTGTAAGTGTGATATATGTGTGTACGTGTATGTATGCATGTATGTGTATATGTAGCTGACCGAGGTGGTGTCACTTCTACAATCCTACTGCCTGTTTCTGTGTGATTTTATTCATAAAGTACTGATGCTTATTATTTCATATATATATATATATATATATATATATATATATATATATATATATATATATATATATATATATATATATATATATATACACATACATACATACATGTGTGTATGGATGTATGGAAGGATGGATGTGTGTGTGTATATTTATTTTAATGGTTCAAATGTCAGGCAAAATGGTCGGCCCTCACGCATGTTCACTTCATCACTTCATGTTCTTTGAAAAAAGTTTGGACACCACTGCTCTAACAGGAATTTACATACAGTAGAGTGCTCTGGCAGGATTGCAGGTAGAACAACAAAACAAAAAATACATACAGGGGCAACATTTTATGATGAACATCATATCATTTTAATTTTTTTTCAACCTGTAGGGTCATATGTACAGGTCTAAACAAAAATGATTGGGGTTCCACAGGGTAGAGCCCCTAAGTGAAAGTTGCAGGTAAAGCTCAACACTGGAAATAATGCAAAACACACTTTATTGAAAACTAGGCTCGCAAAACAGTTTCAGCCGCTAAAACATACAGTGGGCAAAAAGACCCCCCTGTGACACTCCGTGTTAACAAAACAGACTCAGTCACTCACAACACCGCATGTAAAATGGGCACCACGCATCCAAACTTGCATACCATTGATGAACTATTTCCTTTAAACCTCATAAGATAAAGTGGACAACGTAATCAAGCAGTTATCACAGTTCAAGCTCCCGGTCCTAATAGACCGAACGGTAAATCACATCACCAGGAAGTACCATTCCCAACATTGATTGGGTAATTATATGGTTTTAGGATCCCATGAAACAGTTTTTATTATTTTTGGTATTGCATATATACAAGTCTGTTCAGTCTTATCCAACTCTTGGTGATTCTATGGGCCTGCTCTCTGGGCACCATGTCCGATATGCTTGAAAATCTTTTTTGTAAAATTTTCTTGGCAAATTGTTTTACAAGGTAGGTCATCAGTTCTTTCCCCAAAAGTTTGCGCTTCAGATTGGATGCTGCATGTGCCTAGTCAATTTGTATACATATTGAAGCCAACTGAGACAGGAGCCAATTAACCTACCAGCATGTCTTAGGAGTGTAGAAAGAAACCCCAGCGCAGAGAGAACATGCAAATGCTCTATAGATATTGGCCTGGCTGAAAATCTAAACAAGCTACCGTGCCGCTGGGATACTCATGTAAGGTTCCCTAGAGTTTCTCTGAAACCTGTCTATGGGGACCTCTAACAAATCACTTTTCCCAGATAGGTTTGCAGGTAAAATCATTTAAGTACTTTTTTAAACTGTGCAAGAGTATGGAACTCTGGAAATGTGATCTGTTTGTGGTCCATTAGGACATTTTAGAAACACTGTACTGAAATAATTATACCCTGAAGAAAAGAAGACTCAGACCTCCAGAAACATCGAGCATAATGTACAAACAGATAAAAGTACTGAGAATCAGGAAAAATGGGTTTATAGGTAGAAAAATTCATTTTTTCCTATTTTATTTTAGTTTGTGTGTAATCATCCTGGTTTGTAAAATGGTAAAAAAAAGTGGCCATAGAAATCTGAAATTCTGAGCTATTTTCAAACAAACATTTTTTGTTATATATAATCAGTTTTTGGGAGGATAAAGGGAGTTGATTAACATGGATACGAAAATGAGGCAAAATTTATAATTATAGAACAGTTCCAGCTATAGCAGTAGCTATAAGAAGCCAGCGTCCTTGAATCCTTGTTCATGTAGTAAGGATGGGAAATAAAAAAAAAAAAAAAAAGAAAATTGAGCATAGGATTTTTTGAGGGGAATCCAAAAGGGAAGAAGAAAAACCAAAGAAGAGCAGAATGAAGACAGGAACAAAGACCTAAGGAAGATGAGAGACTATGGTTAGTAAATTAAAAAGGTTCAGGGGATGGACAAAAATATGGAAACACTACATGATTTGTAGGTGTGAAGAAACATGTTTTGCGTTGAAAGCGGAAGTGATGTAATATTCTTTTTCTTCCGCTGTGTGAGGAGTCACCTACCTAACAGGTGGAAAGCCTCACTTTTGTCATTCACTACCTGCGCGGCTAGTAATATGGAGTCATTTCAGAGCTTACTGCACTTCAAAAAGGGCAAATTGTTGGTGCCCACTAAGCTGGTGACCTTTGTGACTGAAGCTGCCAATTTATTTGCGGTGTCGCAAGCTACAGTATCAAAGGTTAGGGCAACATATACAAATTCCGGGAGAACGTCATCTGATAAGCATAAGTGCGGTTGACATGGTCAACTGACCGAAAGAGACAGAGACAAAAAGGACATTGTGCATGATTAGGACCCCGATTTTTGCATGAAGAGTGGTATCAGATAACATTTTCCACCATCCAAGCCTTGTATTTGTCAATTCCCAGGAGAATTCAGACCATCTTGGATGCCAAAGGTAGTCCAACACCATATTAGGTAATGATTTTGTTCTTTTACCATACTTTTTTCCATAATTTTGGCCAACCACTGTATATTGGGCTAAAGCAGGGATCCTCAAACTACGGCCCTCCAGCTGTTGCGGAACTACGCATCCTATGAGGCATTTTAAAACTTCGGCATTCAGAGACATGACCAGGCATGATGGGAATTGTAGTTCCTGAACAACTGGAGGGCCATAGTTTGAAGACCCCTAGGCTAAAGGTTTGCAATACACTAAAAGCAGGTCAATGGCTAAGCAAGGAAAAGGGTCAGACTGGGAACTACAAAGCAGTCCTGGCATGTAAATACAAAAGGTCCACTGACCTTGGTGTATATCACCAACCTTTCCTTGAGCCTAACAAACGTAGAGTAATATTTTAAGACTGACAAAAGACTATGACAGACACTATGCACGTGCATCAAATGGGAGGTCAATCAGATCAAGGAACCCCCAAGCATCCTCTGGAGGAACACGAAGGTTCAACAGCACTCTGCTTGAGAATGGCTGATCGGCTATTATTTTGGGACCAAGTTTTGAATATGTATGTACCAAAGCTAGAGTAATCTTTGTATACAAGACTAGTGTTCCGAATCCTGACACATGCAAAGTTGGCAAACTGCCAGTCTGGGTGAAGATGTAGATTTTCTTTAAAGGGTCCCACAGAATCCCCACGCAGCGGGACCTGTAGTGTGCCTCCCTCGAGCACTTCAAATTATCCATTATGTTGATGTAAAAATGTTACATTTTTTAAAATTATGAAAAAATGAGGCTCTGTAATAGAAATTTGACATCATTGGCTTATTTTTATGATTCAATGTCATGAGATGCCAGAAAGTCTAACCACTAATCAGATGTTCACAATTTAATAGATATCCACTGAACTTCAATGGCAAGGTAATTGATCTCGAAAGAGAGGAGAAGAGGTCAGCACAATGCTTCATTCAGAGGGGAAATGATATTACAGGAGTGTGTGTAAGGGAAACTAAAATAGAAGACCTGAAGACAACCCCTTTTTAATTTAAACAATGTCTTTAATTTGAAGAACAAGTCATTCTACGCTTCCAAAAGTTCCTAAAGTCAACCTGCCAGCGATCCACAAGGATTTACATACAACAAGCAGGTACCAATGGGGCTCTGCTACATACCTCCTGTTTTAATAAACCCAACACCATTCTAAACTGCACAATTTTCTTAACGAAAGCCTTTGCTGAAGGAATTTGGTGGACTAACATTGCAGATTTCTCCAAGGCATGTTGTCACAATTTCATGTTGATCTAGCAGTTTCAATACATTTTTGAGTCATCATCCTAAGAAAGTATGCAGGTCAAGAGTTCTAACTTTACTTGTAGCATTCATGTTCCAGGTAACTCCAGTAACTCCAAGTACTTAAATAGGAAGAAACTAGCTTTTTCGAAGGTGGTCAAAATAGCGGCCTTCGTATTTTTTGCAGCACAGGTTTTCATGTAGGTTAGCTTCACACTTATGATGTACAGTAATGTGGGGTAAAATGCAACTTTTACTGCATGGTACTGCAAATTGCGCATTATAGAATATAAGTATAGTAGCCTGAAATACACACACATGCCATGCATTGTAGTGTGCTCCATTAAAAAGGTACAGGTCTGCTTTATTGACTATTGCTCAACATCAGCGGCCTATTATAGCTGCAATCTAAATATCTAATCTAAGATCCAGGGCGTGATAAAAAAGGCTGCTAGCAGGAAGTAGGGCTGGCACTACCTATAGGCAAGGTAGGCGACGGCCTAGAGTGCACATCAGTTGGAAGCGCCAGAAGTGCCTCCTTCTCATTGGCCGGCTGTGCGGGTTAGGTACAGCCCGCGAAGGAAAGGGGACCTCTGGCCACAAGAAGTTCATCGTCTCCCCCCGGCCAGGCAGATGGTGGATCCTGGCATCCTAGGTAAGTACGCAGTGTCGGTGACAGCTGAATATCCCCCGCAGAAGATCCCCAGTGACGCGCCTACAGGTACCAGCCCCCCCCCCCCCCCCCCCACCACCACACACACACACGCATTTACTATCTATATACTACTCTAGCTTGTCCATATACTACCCTAGCCGGTCTCACCTAAAGGCCCTGGTATTAAACCATTAATCCCCAAGAAATTGTATATGGTCCTGAAAGCAAACTAGCGGCGCTCCCAATTAATTAGCAGGTGGGTGTCACCAAACCATTGACATATCAATAAAAGAAAGGAAAAAGGGAATATAAACATCAAGACAGTTACCACTAAAAATATATTTATTGAATCAAAAATGCAAAAACAGTTGGCATCGCAGTTACTGCACCTCCCCCTTGCCAAACGTAACCCCCTAAAAACAACAGCCTCACCCAAGAAACCCCCAGGTCACCCCTCAGAAACCTTACCCTCCCAGAATAGTTAAGGCACCCTATCCCCAAAAAAGGGGATTTTGGTGGTGGGGGTTGTATTTTGGGGGGGGGGAAGGGAAGTTCCTTAGTTCCCACGGGCGCAGGTCTATTCTGGGAGGGTTGGATTTGGGAGGGGGATGACCTGGTTTCTTAGGTGGTGGGGTTGTTTTAAAGGGGGTTTGATTTGTGGGAACTGCAATGCCTGCTGCTGTTTTTTGATTAAATAAATATATATTTTTAGTGGTAACTGTCTGGGTGTTAATATTCCCTTTTCTTTTTTTCTTTTCAGGATATGCATAGGGACTTCCAGGGACTGTAAGGGAACTCTGAAGGCCTGGATGCAACATTGCAATGGTACGAACTGGCACGTGGTCTTCTGTGCATATCTTTGCTTATACAGTTTTTCCCTATTGTAAGTTTACTATAAAGGCAGCCATTGCTTTATAATCACATATTAAACTGTTATCTCATTTCCATTTGGTATAATCACATACCACAATCCTACTGCTACTTCTAAAGTATTAGCTTGGAGAAGTCCAAAAGAACTCCTCATGCTTCCTCGTTTTGAGTGACCTCTCTGACTTGATGGCTAGCAAGAGTGTCTTGCAGACCCTACTAAGGGGGATAGATTGGTCATATTACATGACCCACCACTGAGACCCTAGGCCGGAAACAGGGCTGTCTACAAAGCTCAACGTTCAAAAGAATGCAAACCCGAAATAAAAGCAAGGGAACTTACTAATGACAAATGAAAAGAAAATGGAGCACAAAATCAGAACTGCTACCCTCAGCAAACAACAACCAAAACATTTTAGCTTTTCCATAAAATATGCACTTGCCGACCACCCTGTAGCAAGATAAAGGCGCAGGGTGGCCCTTGTGCGCAGAATCACGTATATATACACATGTGACTGTGCACTCCTGGGTAGGGGGTGCGCTGCCAGCAGCTCGCTACCACTGAGTACACACAGTAGGAGCTGATCAGCAGGTACCGCGGAATCTATGTCCACCAGCACCCAGAAGATTATCAGCCACAGAGACAGAACTGCTATCTGCCTATGTAAACAAGGCAGATTGCTGTTCAGACAGGAGGTAAGGCATGGATCCTTTGTCTCTGCAATGCAGGGACTGGGATCCATGTCTTCCCTTTGTAAAATCACCTCCCACAGATTAGAAAAGCACTGGTCAGGTAATTGACAATTAACACTTTGATCGTCCCCGTTTAAACCTTTCCCAGCCAGTGTCATTAGTACAGTAACAGTGTATAATTTTGGAACTGATCGCTGTATCGGAGCCCATTCAGACAGGGGCGACACGACTTGCTGGGGCGACCTGTGAAGTCGCGGTGCACCTCGGCGCGACATGCACGGACTTCATATAATTGAAGTCAATGCAAGTTCCCTTCAGGTCGCCCCAAAGTAGTACAGGACCCTTTTTCTAAGTCGGAGCGACTTGTGTCGCTCCTATTAGAACGGGTCCTGTGCTAATCAATGGCAGGCAACCGACCGCGACTTGTCAGGCGACCAAGTCACCTGACAAATCGCGCTAGAATGAATGGACCCTTAGTGTCACTGGTCCCCAAAAAGTGTAAAAAGTGTCAGTGTCAGAATGTCTGCCGCAATATCGCAGTCCCACTATAAGTAGCTGATCTCCGCCATTACTAACAAGAAATAAATAAATAAATAAAAATCTCATAGTTAGTAGAAGCTATAACTTTGTTTGCGCAAACCAATCAATATACACTTATTGGGATTTTTTGGCCTGGTTTGGGTCTTCTGGAGGTCAAGTGGATAGAAGAAACCCGATTGATTGTTATGGGTAGTCACTCCTATTTTGTGCTCATCTTCCTTTTATCCAGGTTTGATTAATCATTCCTACAGAAAGGGTACAGCCAAAGTCATTACAGCATAAAGATCCTCTTATTTGCAACTGTAGTGCAGAGATCTTCTCCTTTGGTGTTCTCAAGTAACACTCTGCATCTGCTTGGAACTGAAAAATATCAATTGTGATCCTGGAATTACCTTGGTGCAGGGGCGAATGATTTTATCTTTTTCCACACAAAAAAAGCAGCAAATATAAAGAGAGATATATGAGCACAGAGTTATATTAAGTATAAATATGACATAAGTGACCCAAAAATACAACCCTGCCATCGGTGTTTGTCCATCGGAGATTGCTGACAAGGTCATTGCACTCCAGGGAATATGTGGTTGTGCTAATTACACAGACTGCAAATGATTAGCTGTAAAGGAAAAGTGCAATTATCGGCTTTGGCCCATCAATATTTTATCTTGTGTCAACAAATCTAAAGGTCTATGAATGCACATGTCAACATCTACCTTGGATAATAATTCCACAGTTCAGAAGGTGAATTACATCAGGTTTCCCAAAGAGGAAAATTACGTTTACAGAGAAATCCTCTTAGGCCCGGCCATACACGGTTCAAATCTCGACTGGTTACTGCTGAGATTCGAACCATTAACGGGCAGGCTGAATGTACCAAGGTAATGGGCAGGCTGAATGTACCAAGTTGATACAACCAGCCTACCAGATTCTCTTGCAATTATTGCTACTATAGCCGCTAGCGATCAACGCGGTCTTCGCCCCCAGCCCTCCCACCTGGAGTGGCCAATGGCCTGGCAGGAGGGATTCCATTGTCTGCGTTGATGGGGATTTGAGCAAATTTCTTTCCTGCAACTTGTGATTGCAGGAAAGAAATGTGCTCCGTGTATGGCCTGCCTTACACTCTGTAGTAGGCTCTGAAGAGCATCTTAGGGCTATAAAGAGTCATCCTGACCAAAAGCGATATTTTAAAGTTGAACTCCAGTGGGAATCACGGACATCGCTACCTTCAATGAGAGCTAAGGAAGGCCTGCAGCTATGGGGAACAAATGAAGCGTATGGCTGGCATGACAGAGTGGAAGGGGAACCAGACAGCATAGATTTAACGTGTTCAAAAGGGAGAGGTTCGAGATTTACTTACGGGATTGGTTGAGGGGACTAAATTTTGGGGAGGAGCATAAGAGTAGACTGCAGAAAGCGGTGGGACAGTAACAGTCAGAGTTGATGAACGTCCCTCCCTCCCTGTTAAAGGATATGTAGGCAGGAAGGCCATTGGGACACCTTGAATGGGGTTCAAATCTTTTGGTGGGATACAAGTGGGGAACCATGGGTTGGTATGGTGTCCTCTGGTTGGGTGTAGTCCAATAATAGGGAACAGGTAGTGGTAGACCTGTAAGGTCTGTGGGGAAGTGTTAATGTTCCCGAGGCAGTGTTTTGCAGCTGGGGACATCTATGTTTTGTTGTAATGGAATTGTTATTTAGTTTACTAAAAGGCCTAATGGCCATTTAACTCCACTTGGTGTCAAGCATTTTATTGGGGTAAAAGGGGGGGGGGGGGTGGAGTTTTTTTTTTTTTAGAGGGGTCATGTAGGCATTTTGGGGTCGACCTCTGAGCTACCCTTGTCATATACTCCAGTGGTCCTCAACCCTGGTCCTCAGGGCCCACTAACAGGCCAGGTTTGCAAGATAACTGAAATACATCCCAGGTGATATAATTTGCTGCTCAGTGATTGCAGTACTCTAGTCTGCATCTCCCCAAGGTAATACTTAAAATCTGGCCTGTTAGTGGGCCCTGAGGACCGGAGTTGAGGACCACTGATATACTCTACTACCAGTCTTCAATAGACTTTCACAAGATGACACCGGCCAGCCAGCGGGATCAATGATGTGCCTGAGTACCCCTCCCTTCTTGTGAGTGCAATCCTTTTATTTGTTTTTGATACACTTAGATGGCGGTGCTTTCTCTTTTTCATTTTTTTAACACCACCTTGTCTGTTACGGCGGGAGACCTGATTTTTCTCTGTAGAAATTCAGTCTCCCCCCCCCCCCCCGCCCGCCTGTGACTGGGCAGCGAAAGACAGCACAATGATAAGCTAATCTCTTTGCCATACTGCAGCTCAACTGGTTGGATCCTTGTGCTGCTTCTTCATCAGTCTGAGCTCTCCTGTGCTATGGACTATAAGAAGCTGAAAACAAAAAAAACAACAAACATACATTTAAGTCCTCAAACTGCTTTGCATAAAAAAAAAAAAAAAAAAAAAAAAAAAAAAATGAATTTTAATGATGTAGCACCCTCCTAGGTAGGTGTTAGAGAGTGCATAGTTTTTGGGTTTCCCTGTTTAACAGGGGGACGGTCAGGCAAAACTCAAGTACCCTCTGATTAACAGGAAGCAGTGATCCATTGACAAGGTCTCTCAGTGTGATCAGATGTTGCTCAGGTCTGCCCGTTTCCACTGGTCCAATAGGAAGGGGCATATTGGACATATTGGAAGGAACCCTGACAAATGAGAGCATGGGTGTAGATACAGTCCTGGCCATTGGCAGACGAAGGTGCCTTAAGGCAAGCTGGGTGATTGTATTTATACCAAGAGATCATGTGTGCACAGGATCTTCAGCTGGAGTGACACAGAGGAAGGGGGAGGTCGCTGCCCCTCCTCTGTAGAAACTGCCATGCGGCCACAGGTAGTCCACCAAAGGGCCAGAGTCGCACAAGCTGCAACCCAGATGTCCTGCAGAGCTGACTGGGAGGGAGACACACCTAGAAGGATCGGTTCCTGGCTACTGTGGGTACAGACCTGCGTCTAGGGGCCTGTTCTGTGAGGTCCATCCCTTCAAGCTAAAAGCTAGTAAAGTCAGCAGATGGGTGTTAGCTAAAGAGGATACTGGTTAGTGTCCCGAAGAATCAGTGATCATTGGTCTGCTGCTGGAGCAAGCAAATAACTTATTCTTCCATACGAATGCTGTATGGTTCAGCAGAGGGTCTGCTATTCAGTTCAACCATTTTAGGCCAAGTGAGAGTTGTCCTCATCTGTGCATAGTTAAAGTTGGAGTATCTCACTAATCCCTTCCCCTATCCAAGTTCTACCAAGAAAAAAAAGAAAAAAAAAATCCTCTAGACTGGTCATTGGATAACGAGTAACTGGTCGAGTGAAAATACCCAAGCAACTGGCTGCAGGAAAATCAGAGGGAGACCTACAATGACATTCATTTGTGTTTGGAGAGGGGGAATGACCTGGATCCCAGCTCATTGGAGTAAAAAAATAAAAGTATGATTTGTGAGTTGAACTAGAGATAAGTGCGGGGGATGCCCAAGCTCATTATCAGTTCCCAATAAGGTCCCTGAGAGATAGAATCAACTAGCAGGTCGTTTAATATTCCTGTAAAACTAAAATATAACCCAATTGTGTATTTTCAGTGGGTACATTTTAAGTTATTGATGTGATATGTTCTTGAAATGCATACAATTTAAAAAAAATGACCATAAATTCCTTTATGGGAGGATGGGTGAAGGTCAGGGGTGTTTTCTGAAAGCAGTGGACCTATGTGCGAGATCATAAGTTGGGTCTATTCTGCCCAACGTAAAGAAAGTGCGGCACGCACAGTGCACTGCGGCAAAAATTGGGAGTGGTTTCCATTGCATTAAAAATTGTCTGTTTCTTAAAGGAGGCAGAGTGCAAGGGTTCAGTAGTAAGTGACTCAGCGGCCACACACAACTGGCCACACAGCAGCCACACACCGCTGGCAAGCGACTCAGCGGCCACACACCGCTGGCAAGCGACTCAGCGGCCACACACCGCTGGCAAGCGACTCAGCGGCCACACACCGCTGGCAAGCGACTCAGCGGCCACACACCGCTGGCAAGCGACTCAGCGGCCACACACCGCTGGCAAGCGACTCAGCGGCCACACACCGCTGGCAAGCAACTCAGCGGCCACACACCGCTGGCAAGCAACTCAGCGGCCACACACCGCTGGCAAGCAACTCAGCGGCCACACACCGCTGGCAAGCAACTCAGCGGCCACACACCACTGGCAAGCGACTCAGCGGCCACACACCACTGGCAAGCGACTCAGCGGCCACACACCACTGGCAAGCGACTCAGCGGCCACACACCACTGGCAAGCGAGGTCAGTAGTAAGTGATGCAGAGTTTAGAGGGCAGTAAGTGATGCAGAGTTCAGAGAGCAGGAGTAATTGATGCAGAGTTCAGAGGCCAGGCATAAGTGATGCAGAGCTTAGGAGTCAGGAGAAAGTGATGCAGAGTTCAGAGGTCAGGTGTAAGTGATGCAGAGATCACTAGTAGTAAGTGACCCTCTATCCTATAGCGCCCCCCCCCCCAGCACCGCTTACTTGTAGCAGAGTAAAATGTATCTAGTGAAATTCTAGACCCTTGTGCCTACTGTGCATGTGCCAGTTCAGCAAGTTACACTCAAGTGATCCATGATGTTGATGTTGCTAGACATCTAGGAGCTGAGTGAGAGTTGGACCCCACAGCTGCCCGGCATCTTCACTTTGTAACCAGCATGCACTACCGAAGCAGCCAATCCTCTCCCCCTGCTGCTCCTCCGGTGCCCCATCTTGTCCACATCACAAGTGCTAGATGGACATTTGCTGCAATTACCACTCACATTTGCAGCAATGATCCATTGGAACCTTGGATCCAGATCCAGAAGATTGGATCCATAGCAGAGAGTGCTTCATGTACTTGGGACTCCTGGGGAGAACAGAACACATTGACAAAAACTGACATCAGACTTCTTTTAAAAATTAAATAAATTAGGATACATAAAAAAAGTGAACAATTTGAAAAATGACAGCCACTGTGTGACATCTCTCAATTAAAGTGTTATTTTAGCTCATATGAGATCACATCACTTAGTGCTGCATTCAGTTATTTCGACAGGTACGTAATGTGTCACTAAAATAACTCACCCCATGATGAATCAGCCTCATAAATTAATGTGTAAATTAAGTGATTAGTAATTCTGATAAAACAAAGCTGCTTGATGTACGAGTCTGACAGCTCTGTGGTGTGATCGGACAGCAGTCAGGCTCTGCGCATTACAGCAGGTGAGTCAAGGATCCCTACAAAGTCACTCCCGTCTTCTATTCAGCAGAACTGTCATAGACGCAGATAACACCGTGTGAGGACCATTTCATTGCTGCAAGGAGGAATACGTCGATTATTTCTTCAACCACTATGAAATCACTTAAAATACCACAGAGGAACATTACTTCCACAGAGGAACATTACTTCCACGCTTAAAGTCCCCTTCATTTCTAAAACTGTGCAACCAAATCAAGCAGGGTTTTACCAGTGTCTCTGAGCAGCAATGCAGCGTTTTGAACTTCTTGTTCCTGAACCCACAACAGTACAATCACTCAGTCTGTATATGCAGTAAGGTATGCTTGGTATACTCACTGTCAAACCTAAGGGTTTAAACCAAATAATAATATTTTACCCAATACTTGCCGACAAATACGCAATGCACGGGTTACAGGGCATTTGTGGCACTTCTCCACTGATTTGAATGTGCAGTGTTTTTGGGGCTTGCTGCTCACCAAACCGCTGCAAGCCTGGTCAACTTTGCTGTGGGTGCAAAGTGAAGCGTCGTAGCCACGGCATGGTAACACCCCTGTCTGCTGCCTATTGCTGCTTAAGCCGGGGGGGGGGGGGGGGGGGCAGTTGGCAAAAACATGGCTCAACTGCAAATTTTTATGTGCTTTAATCCACTACACAATAACTATCTGCATTGATCTTTAATACCTTCCTATAACATAACAGGGGTCTCCAAACTTTCTAAAGAAAGGGCCATTTACTGTCCATCAGGCTTTAGAGGGGCCAAACTGGCTGGTGGAGTAAATAATACCTTGCTGTCAATGGGAGAAGGCATTACCCCATAACTGATTTTAATGGGAGAAGGCATTCCCTTATAACTGATTTTAACGGGAGAAGGCATTACCCCATAACTGATTTTAAACGGGAGAAGGCATTACCCCATAACTGATTTTAAACGGGAGAAGGCATTACCCCATAACTGATTTTAATGGGAGAAGGCATTACCCCATAACTGATTTTAATGGGAGAAGGCATTACCCCATAACTGATTTTAATGGGAGAAGGCA
The DNA here is from genome assembly GCF_965119305.1 of Pelophylax lessonae. Lineage (NCBI taxonomy): Eukaryota > Metazoa > Chordata > Amphibia > Anura > Ranidae > Pelophylax > Pelophylax lessonae. The sequence goes on along the minus strand of NC_138770.1, from coordinate 640,944,955 downwards.
CTACCCCACTGTTGGTGTCAGCAGGAGGAATTGTGCCCCACTGTTGGTGTCAGCGGGAGGAATCGTGCCCCCTTGTTGGTGTCAGCGGGAGGAATCGTGCCCCATTGCTGGTGTCAGCGGGAGGAATCGTGCCCCATTGCTGGTGTCAGCGGGAGGAATCGTGCCCCATTGCTGGTGTCAGCGGGAGGAATCGTGCCCCATTGCTGGTGTCAGCGGGAGGAATCGTGCCCCATTGCTGATGTCAGCGGGAGGAATCGTGCCCCATTGCTGGTGTCAGCGGGAGGAATCGTGCCCCATTGCTGGTGTCAGCGGGAGGAATCGTGCCCCATTGTTGGTGTCAACGGGAGGAATCGTGCCCCATTGTTGGTGTCAGCGGGAGGAATCGTGCCCCATTGTTGGTGTCAGCGGGAGGAATCGTGCCCCATTGTTGGTGTCAGCGGGAGGAATCGTGCCCCATTGTTGGTGTCAGCGGGAGGAATCGTGCCCCATTGTTGGTGTCAGCGGGAGGAATCGTGCCCCATTGTTGGTGTCAGCGGGAGGAATCGTGCCCCATTGTTGGTGTCAGCGGGAGGAATCGTGCCCCATTGTTGGTGTCAGCGGGAGGAATCGTGCCCCATTGTTGGTGTCAGCGGGAGGAATCGTGCCCGATAAAGGCAAGCAAAGGGCTGCATCCGGCCCCTGGGCCACAGTTTGGAGACCCCTGGCATATACAATAGTTTACATGAACAAACATTTCATGATAACCTAAGTCTGCTCCTGGATTACAGTGTTCTAAGCACATACACATTACCATAAATCTAATTATAGCACTCATAAACCAATCCAATAAATCAATCATACTTCCTTACTAATAAAATAAATAATAAACTAAAAAACAAACTCATTCCAGTGCAATCCAATAAATACCACAAACCTCTCACCTATACCAATAAATAATTATAAAAACAATTTGAAACCATGCATTGACCATGAACTCAATTTCTATATCAATTCATGAGAGGTTGTTAAAATAAATACATTAACTGTGCAATAAAGTATGAATTCATGTGTGTAAATCATTAAAATAATAGAGTCGCCAATAAAAAAAAATTATAAAAATGCAATGCTAAAAGTTATAAATTCATAGGGAATTAAATAAATTCCTAATTAAAATCAAAGTGCAATAAGGTGCCTTAAATAAAAAAACTTAATACCAATAAATATAACAAAAATAAAAATTACATTTAACATTTACAATAAACCACATTCACATTTAGCGCCGGTTCACACATATGCAATGTCAGACATCGCATGTGATTTGCACCGCACTGCAGTACAAATCACATGCAATGTCTGTGCAATGTGAATTCAGCCATGCAGATTGCGTGGCTGAATTTACATCGCATTCGGACCAAAGTCGCACAGGACCCTTTTTTTGGGTCCGCACCATAATTAAATAGCATGGGTGTTCACACCTATACAATCCGAATCCGGTCCGAACTGACAGTTCGCACTGCGATATGCAAACTAATCTGGGGGTGTCGTTAACTTTGTATAGACACCCCCAGCAGTTCGCATATGGCAGTGTGAACTGCCTGCGAGTCGAGTGCGATGTGGGAACCCGCAGTGGATTTGCAGGGTTCCCGCATTGCACCAATGTGCACCGGCACTTAGAATTTCGTTTCTACAGATAAGAATCAACAAAAACTTTCCATTTTCCCCCCTTTGATTTTTTGGCACAATATGGTCAAAAATTGTTGGTTTGTATCATTATATCTTAGAAAAACAACTGAACTTCTAGTAGCATTTGTCCAGCATGTGCAATTTTTTTCTTTTTTTTTTTTTTTGTCTTTTTAGATATACATGTAACAAGATCAGCTTATAGCAATGAATTATCAAAATGTATTTTGGTAAATTTAATTATTAAAATGCATTATTGTAAAAATCTTAGTTTTATGTATAATTTGTAGTGACACACACATGCAGCAGCAGCCATAATCTACATTTGCATCTTTTCCCGGATATACAATGGTTGTACATTACTGCTCCTTTTCACAAACCTCTCTCATTGGGAACACTAAAATGCTATCAGAAGTTCTAAAGCTTTTCCCTGTTAGGGGATTCCCCTCACTTCCTGTTCTGTCTGACAACCGCCAATTAGGACAGAAGTGCAGAGAAGTTGCCTTATTTCCTGTTTCCCCGAATGCAGACCGTGGCTGCAATACCAAGCTGAGACATACAGTATGTTCTAGTGATGCAATGTACTTTACAAGGATATTATTCATTAAAGTTGAAGTTTATCCTAGAATTACTCGATGAACATTAAACAGCCATATAAAACACCATGTACCTTGATAAATCATAGCTCCCAACTGTCCCTGATTTCGAGGGAATGTCCCTGATTCTGAACAAAAGTCCCTCTGTCCCTCTTTCCTCCTCATTTTGGTCTGATCTATACAGATGTAGACGAAATGCACTTTTTATTTATCAAAAAGTGTTTCTCAGTGCTGAACCTTTCATCCAATTTCTAAATTGCTAAATTTGTAACTTTTAAAAGCCAATATAAAGGAATAGTAGTGGGAGAAAAAAAAAAAAAAAAAAAATTGTTGGTTTACCTAATATTTTTTTTTTGTACAATTCTCCTTTCAGGGGGCGTGGCAGGGGGTGTGCCCTATGCCTACATACTTTTGCTAATAGGAGTCCCTCATTCCCATCTCAAAAAGTTGGCAGGTATGATAAATGCATAGCACCATGTTGGACTTCTGTCCACGATCTGGTTGTATGGCAATCGGCATTGGAAACTGGCAGTAATTTACAAAGACACCTTGAAACTAATTGGGGGGGGGGGGGGGGGATTTACTAAAACTAGTGCACTAAGAATCTGGTGCAGCTCTTCATAGTAACCAATCAGCTTCCAGGCTTAAAGTGGTTGTAATGAAGGTAAAAAACCTTCTCTGTGCAGGAGCCCCTCCACGAGACCTCCCGATTACTTACCTGAGCCCCTTCTCGATCCAGCGATGTCCACGAGAGCCTTGCTTCTCCAGGGACTCACACTTCTGATTGGCTTTTGGCGTCAACAGGAGCCATTGGCTCCCGTTGCTGTTGTCACAGCCAGTGAACCAATCAGCTGCTTGCTGTGGGGGCACTGGCGGGAGGGAGGAGCCAGGAGCGCCAGCGAGGGACCCGAGAAGAGGAGAACAGGGGCTGCAATGTGCAAACCCAACTGCAAAGAGAAGGTAAGTATAACAAGTTTTTTTTTTTTAAACCAAGGCTTTTCTATCATTTTAAAAGGGTTACTAAACCCAGGAGCCTGCACTCACTATATCTGACCTCCCACAGTACAAAGAACATGGAAATGCAATAGTTTTAGTACATATAAACTGCTAAATACCTTTTCTCATCAGCAGTATATATAGCAGTCTTATGACTTCTACCAGTGTCTGTCCTGACCCTCTGTCTGGACAGTGCTGATTGGCCCTGTGCTGATCACATGCACTCTCCCAAAGGAAAATAAAAAAATCTCTCTAGCAATACACACCAAAACTGAGCATGAGCAGAGTGACTCCAAAGGTTTTGTACCATCAGCAGACAAATGGGGACAGTGGAATTAGGGGACAGGATCAAACAGCCTTTTTATACAATGCAGATGATTAACCCCTTAGGTTCCACAGTGAGTATAACAAGCATGCTTTACTGCATATACAGACTGACTTTACTGTTAGCAACACTTTAATTGGCAAAGCTTATTTGAACAAACTGAAGTTAGAAACGAATTGGTTACTGTGACAGAACCCACTGTCACTGTGTGTTTTGGAGGGGACTGTGCGCAAGCCTCCTACCGACAGACTATGGGCTAGAAGATACTGGAGACCTGGGGACATGCTGGCATTGAGTTAATGTAATGTAATGCTACAGCCCTTCTTAACCCATCCCCCCTCTCCCCTCCTGTTTCTGTGTCTAATTGTGTGGATTCATGACACATAGACAATGGTCTGGACTGGAGACATCTCTCCGCAGGGGGTGTGTATTGAGAGACTGCCTGTTTACCATAAGCTCATTAGGTTATCTGTAGCCTGTTTCAATGTACAAATGTTCAGTTCCCATTGGTTGTTCCTTGTCCCCTTCCCCCCCCCCCTTTGGCAAGGCTAAGGGGAGTGTCCCTAACTGTATGTCTTGGAATTTAATAAAGAGTTTAAGCTCTGCATGTTGAACCCTCAACACCTGTGTGGATTGTCTCGTGATTGAGGGGTTAAGGGCTGGGTATGGCTTCTCCGCAAGCTGTGGCTGCGTTTGGAGAACAGGAGACACAGGTCCGGCGGATGTGCCCACCTGGGGTACTAAGATCCGTTACAGTTACTATGCACAGCTGCAAAATATTCTGGGTACACCAGTTTTAGTAAATCTCCCCCAAGGTTGTTGCTTAGCCCCCATCTTACTCTCTAAATCATTGACAGCAGCAGGGCACAGGGGATGCGTTTCCCAGTCATACTTTGATCTTACAAGCTGTAGATAGCACAGGGGGGTTTAGGCGACTCCATGAGCTGCAGGGTGTCACTGTTAAATGGTCATTAATTTTCAAAAGCATGTCCATATAGACATGGATGAGTGTGTTTGGGGTGGAGGAACTTGACTTGACTGCAGTCCTGACCTCAACCCAGAAGAACACCTTTGGGATGAATTCGAGCGGAGACTACGAGCCAGGCCTTCTCATCCACATCAGTGCCTGACCTCACAAATGCACCTCTGGAAGAATGGTCAAACATTCCCATTGACACACTCCTAAACCGTGTGGACATCCTTCCCAGAAGAGTTGAAGCTGTTATAGCTGCAAAGGATGGACCAAATCAATATTGAACCTTATGGTCTAAGACTGGGATGCCATTAAAGTTCATGTGCGTGTAAAGGCAGGCGTCCCAATACTTTTGACATTATAGTGTATATAGGAGACATCAAGCCTTTAGTTGTACTTTAACTAAAAGGCATATAACCATTTTAAAATGAGGAAGTTTAGAATTGACCGAACATAACCAGATAACATTGTTACCTTGCATTATTTTACACATGGCAGGTTAGTAGTGACTGACACTACATCACTGCAGACAGAACAATGAAGGAGAGCAGTAAGGGACCGCTCACATCTGATCGCAATGTGCACAATTTTTTTTTTTTTTGGAATGTTATTGAAACGTCACAAAATAATATTCTTTTAGATCTATAATCCCATTGCGGTGGCGCACCACGCTGCATTGAAAGTACTGCATGCCGTACTTTTTTCAGTGCACACCAGCATGCTGCCATGATAGGTATCAAGGCTTTCTGCCTTTTAACCGGTTGCCAACCGCCGCACGACTATATACTGCGGTGGTCAGCCCCGGCCAGGCAGAGTGACGTATGGATACGTCACTCGCCTGTCACTGACTTGCGAGCCAATTGCGGGCGGGCGCGCGCCCGCCGCGGCTCGTTCACAGACAAGTCAGTGCGTGTGACCGGCGGACTCGATGTCCGCCGGTCACACTACGATCGCTCCTGTGAAGGGAGAAAGGCGGAGCGGCTTATGTAAACAAGCCGCCCGTCATTCTCCCTGGTGTAAAAATGAAGATCAGACGGTTCTACTATGTAGAACCGTTGATCTTTGTTTTTACACCAATAGCAATGTCCCTGCACAGTTAGAAGCACGCCCCTAGGACACACTTAACCCCTCCCTGTCCAAAAAAGTTAACCCCTTCCCTGCCAGTGTCATTTTTGCAGTAACAGTGCATATATATAGCACTGATTACTGCAGTAATGTCACTGGTACCCCCAAAAAAGTGTCAAAAATGTCAGTCAAGGGTCCGATCTGTCCGCCGCAATACCGAAAAAAAAAAAAAAAATAAAAAAAATCGCAGATCGCCGCCATTACGCGTTAAAAAAAAAACCACCAAAAATTACAAAAATCTTTCCCTTTGTTAGTAAACGCGATAACTTTTGCGCAAACCAATCAAAATACGCTTTTTGCGATTTTTTTTACCAAACATATGTAGCATAAAACAAATTGGCCGAAAATGTTAAAAAAATTTGATTTTTTACATTTTTTTGGGGGGGAATTTCATATAAAAAATGTGAAAAATATTGTTATTTTTGCAAAATTGACTCTCTTTTTTTGTTTATAGCGCATGATCAAAAAATCGCACAGGTGATCAAATACCACCAAAAGAAAGCTCTGTTTGTGGGAAAAAAAGGACATCAAATTCGTTTAGGTACAGCGTCGCACGACCGCGCAATTGTCCGTTAACCACTTAAGCCCCGGAGGATTTGGCTGCTAAACGACCAGAGGGTATTTTGCGATTCGGCACTGCGTGACTTTAACGGACAATTGCGCGGTCGTGCGACGCTGTACCTAAACGAATTTGGCGTCCTTTTTTTCCCACAAACAGAGCTTTCTTTTGGCGGTATTTGATCACCTGTGCGATTTTTTGATCACGCGCTATAAACAAAAAAAGAGCGTAAATTTTGCAAAAATAGCAATATTTTTCCCTTTTTTTTATATGAAATTCCCCCAAAAAAAAATGTAAAAATCAAAATTTTTTAATATTTTCGGCCAATTTGTTTTATGGTACCTATGTTTGGTAAAAAAAAAAAATCGCAAAAAGCGTATTTTGATTGGTTTGCGCAAAAGTTATTGCGTTTACTAACAAAGGGAAAGATTTTTGTCATTTTTGTTGTTTTTTTTTTTTTTTTAACGCGTAATGGCGGCGATCTGCGATTTTTTTTTTTTTGCGGTACTGCGACATTGCGGCGGACAGATCGGACCCTTGACTGACATTTTTGACACTTTTGGGGTTACCAGTGACATTTCTACAGTAATCAGTGCTATATATATGCACTGTTACTGTAAAAATACACTGGTAGTGAAGGGGTTAACTTTATTTGAGAGGGAGGGGCTGTGTGTGTCCCTAGGGGCGTGATTCTAACTGTGATTGGCTGTGGCTTCAACTGTATGCAGAGTGATCAATGGATCTACATAGTAGATCCATGTGATCATCTCTCTTACAGAGAGGAGAATGACAGGCAGCTTGTTTACACAAGCTGCCTGACTTTCTCCCTCTCCCCCGCCGATCGCAGAGTGGCCGGCGGCGATCTGGTCCGCCGGTCACACGCGCGGGGGGGGGGGGGGGCCGTGACCACGCGGGAGCGTGCCTCCGGCGGCACGCGCTCGCTCCCTAAACCCTCACAGGCGAGCGACGTAGACCTACGTCACTTTGCCTGTGAGGGGCTGACCGCCGCCGTAGATAGTCGTGCGGCGGTCGGCAAGTGGTTAAAGTCACGCAGTAAAAAAAAAAAAAAAATCGCAAAAAACCCCCTGGTCTTTTAGCAGCCAAATCCTCTGGGGCTTAAGTGGTTAAATGTGTTGGGCAAAGTTGCCCAACACCCGCCCCCCCCCCGCACATCTAGTATGAATAACAGTCCCTAAAACTGAATGGACTTGTAACTTCTCTCAAAGCATAAAACATTCAGGCATTGTTTAGCATCTCTGGCTGTGTTGTGCTATTGTGCGTAATGCATTGGAGGTCCATGCAAACATGCTCCGTGTACACGCTGCATCTTGTGGTGATACACACGTCTAACAGTTGTCAAAAAAGACTGCATGCAAAAATGTTTCCACCAGAAACCAACTTTTGACGCGTTTTGCTCACAACAATCCAGTAGTGGTGAAACGCATCGAGGAAGTTTGGTTTTAGATTGAGAGATAAATGAATGCAGTCTTCTTTTGACAATTATTAAACACAGAAAGAAGAGCTAAAGTTATGGAGTGTGACTTACATAGTTTATACTTTTGACTAGAGCCCCTTTCACACTTATGCGACCTAAAAGTCGCGCGATTTTACCACAATTTTTTTTACCGCAATTTAACCTGGACTTGAAGTAATGCCTATGGACCTCAAAACGCAGTAAAATCAGCCCAAAGTAGTGCAGGGATTACTTTGAAGTCATTGCGACTTGAAGTCATACAGATATGAAGAGTACTCATGGGAAATCATGAAGTACAACTTCTCATGCGACTTTGCAGTCCTAAATCGAAAGACAAGTGGCACAAGTGTGAAAGGGGCCTTAGGCTCATCTCACATTGCCGCAACCTGGGATCTGAGCTATCTTAGGCTCCATTCACACTTGTGTAACTTGTCATGCAACTTTGGACATCAAAGTCAAGTCATTTCCCATGTTTTCCAAAGATACCCATTCATATATGTGCGAAAAAATTGCAGCAACTTCAAAGTAGTTCATGCACTACTTTGGTCTGACTTTCACGCAATAGACTTCAATGTCAACCCTCAAAAACTGCATGAAAGTCATACCTGAATGTTATGCAATGCAACAGTTGTCCATTATCACTGGTCAAAGCCAAAATTGTATCCAAGCTGCACCCATCCAAAGTTGCGTCAAAGTTGCACTCCAAAGCCCACGCAACTTGGAGTCATACAAGTGTGAATGGCTCCTTAATTAGCACTACTGAAGTCGCTTCGACTTTAGAAAAGGTTCCTGTACTACTATAAGGCAATTTGTATCCGACTTGCACCCATAGATTTAATGGAAGTTGCCTTCAAGTCGGATCCTCATCTTAATTGATGTGATTTGGATCGGACATTACAGAAAGATTTCACAGGCATTCCCCAAAGTTGCGCCAAAGTCAAGCCAAAGTTGCCTGGCCAAGTCGCACTTTCAGGTCACGACAGTGTGAACCGAGCTGGAGAGTGGAGATGGGATGTGGTAGTCCATGTGAGATATAAGAAGCAAGTCTGGAGTGGAGCCATGGGTTTGGGTATGTTCTTGACACACGCAACCCAAACATGCTGGTGTGAACGAACAATAAAAGCTCCATCTGCGTCATGGGAGGGAAGATATTTCCTGGTTCATACCAGACCATCACAGGCGCGATGCCATCGTATAAGTCATTTTTTTCGAAAATGTCAAATAGACCTTTACTAAACTTACATCAACTTTAAGGTTCTACCGTGTTTCCCCGAAAATAAGCCTGGGTCTTATATTAATTTTGGCACCAAAAGACACAGTAGGGCTTATTTTCGGGGTGGGACTTATAATGTTCTGTCCCTCTCTGCCCTCCCTACTGCCTGCCAGAAATCCTGTGTAAACCTAGTTTAGTGTATATAAAATCCTAGGATGCCCTTTATTAGTGTTTTATATACTGTCCAGTGAGTGTTTTTGTAATACAATTGTGTGAAATACCTTCATTACGGTACATCGCTGCTCCGTGCTCAGCTAATCTCCAGTCTTTCTCCTCTCATACCGTAGCTGTCAGAGGGGGATCTCAGCCCCTCCCCTCTGCAGTGTACACAGAAGAGCCGGTGTTCCATGGTAGATTAGATTAGAATAGGTTTAGCTGCTCTGCTGCTCTGCTGTCCTCTTTTCCCTGGCCGACAGCTGGGGGTTACGGAAGCGCCGATGTACCGAAGGTATTTCCCACAATTCTAATCAAACACTCGGCGCTTCTGTGTAAACTGTAGAGGGGAGGGGCTGAGATCCCCCTCTGACAGCCACGGTATGAGAGGAGAAAGACAGCAGGGAATCAGCTGAGAGCAGAGCAGCCATGTAATGAAGGTATTTCACAGTATTATATTACAAAAACACACTGGACATAATTTAAAACGCTAATAAAGTGCATCCTAGGATTTTTCATACACTAAACTAGGGCTTATTTTTGGGGTAGGGCTTATATTGCAGCCCGCCCCGATAATCGAGATGGGGCTTATTTTCGGGGTAGGGCTTACTTTCGGGGAAACATGGTAGGTAAAGCCTAGAGTGGCCCTGTCTGCTTATCAGGAGAGCCTGATCTGTTAGTTAGCCTGTCACATGCTTCCAGGTGTGTTCTGTTGAGTCGGGGGAGTCTCCCCACTGTATCCAATGATGGACCTTGTTGGACAGTGGAGGAAACCTAGCCAATAGCACACCAGGGTTTATGACGTCCCAGTGGGTGGGCATTGCTGCAATGCATCCTGGGATTGGGAATAAATCCAGGAGGGAGCATGTGACAGGGTGTCTTTTGGCGGGAGCAAAGTACCAGGAGGAGGTTGACGGCTGTCTCTCCTCCTGCTGAAGTGAGTAAAGTGGTCCGGGCAGTCCGCCTCGGGACTGGGGGTTGAGCGGTGCTGCAAAGGATCCAGTGTGCTGACCAGTGGAGCTGCTGGGCAGAAGAATTCGGGAAAAACAGTGTCGTGAGTACTCAAGGATCTGCCCAGGGGTCTGCCTAAAAGAGGGGACCACTCCAGAGAGGTCAAGGGGATCACGGAGCCGGCTAACCCAGAGTGTTACAGTAAAGGGGGTGCCAAGTTGTTAAGCCCTGAAGATTAGGGATAAAGGGGGTGTCAGGAAGGGCCCCAAAGTTGTTCAGCAGTACAGTCTACCTCAAGGGATAGATTGCCTGAGGACAGAATTACCTTTCGGAAGCTTAAGAAGAGAACCTTCCACAGCCAAGGGCAAAGTGAAGCAGCGGCCTAGCCATGACTATCTCAATTTCAGTTTATTCAATGTTACTCAGCGTTAACCAGCATTTATTCATGTCGTCCCTGCCCATTGTGCATAGTGTATAAAGTTGAAGTATCCCACTCAGGGCTGTCTTTAAGGCAGGGCAAAAGGGGCAGCTGCCCTGGGCCCAGTCATTGTTGTGGGGCCCAAAGCAGCTGCCTCTTGAGCCTGCACTGCCTGAGAATAGTTGATAAGTGGATATGAAAGGGTAGAAGAAAATGTTTGCCCAGGGTCCAAACAATAATAAAGACGGCCCTGATCCCACTCATTCCTTGTCCTATTCAAATTCCTAATAAAACATAAAAACCAAAGAAGTTGGACTGGTCCTTGCCTGAGGTAAAACACTTGAAAACATGTCTGAATGTTCTACTGTTGCTAATGGTAACCCAGGGGAACCCACACACAGCAGCTCCCATGGGAGTAGTGCTACGTATGTAATTACCTTTATTCAATTTTATATTTTGCAAATTTTATTAAATCCATTTAGGCAATCTCTTATTTAATCACAAAAATAGACTCACTCCCCATAAAAGCCACACTTCTCGTTCTAGAACTGCCACTTCCATACAGAAGATGACAGTTTTTACGTGACAGTTTCATAAGACTATAACAATTAAGAACTTTGGACTTAAAGATGACCACAACCCAATTACATCGTATTTAGCCGCACGGTGTCTAGAGCAGACCAGTACCCACTACAAAGCATTAGCGAAGCCACGCAGAGTATTATTTAATGGTTGCATAACAATCCTAATCAAATTATAGGTCTTCCGACTATTTAGAAAACAAACGTCCATGCAGATTAGCTCACACAATGAATGGGGCCTGTTGTTCTCCAGCTCAAGGAAGTTTGTTGAGAAGCTTTTCTAGATGACAGCGGTCTCCTCTCGCTCAAACCATTTTTTTTAAAGAACTACGAATGTCATTCAAGAAACAGCATGACTGTGTTAAAAATAGTTATGTAAATGATTTTTTTCTATATGTGTTAAAAATAGTTCATATTCCCAAATCTGAGATTATATGACTGAAGCTAGACTAAAGCCCTGTACACACGCACAGATTGTTGGCCGTAAATTGTCGGCCAACGTCCGATCGGCCGATTGTAGGCTTGTTAGTATGATGCTTCCGACAACCAACTGCGACTTTTCGGCCGAAAAAAATCTGGTGTGCATGCTATAAAATTTTTGTTGGCCAACAACCGAACGGCCGATTGTTCCTCAGTCAGTACAGATTTCGGCAGACAAAAATCAGATGAGCAAGACTGGGCATGCTCAGAGAAGAAAAAACACACGGAAAGACAACCATCACATGACATCACTTCTGAAGTTGGTTTTTGTTGGCCAACAAAAGTCCAGTGCAAGTCTAGAGCACATTTCAACCAACAAACAACACTGGACAAAAGACGGCCGATCGGTCGGCCAACAATCTGTGCGTGTGTACAGGGCTTAAGCAACTGATAATTGGGTCACCGGTTCGAATCCCAACCACGGCACCTCCTGCCTGGAGTTTGCATATTCTTCCTGTGCCTGAGTGAGTTTCCTCCCACACTCCAAAGATGTGCTGGAAGGTTAATTGGCTCCTGTCTAAATTGGCCTTTGTATGTATGAATGTGAGAGTTAAGTGGGGTACCCACTAGTAGAAAATCTGCCGAAAATTCCCATCCGAGGTAAAATCGTACGATTTTCAGCTAGTGTGTACACAACTTTCAGCAGCCGATGCCAACATTTTTAAACGAAAAAAAACGGAGGGGCAAACACCAAAATGTTTATCGTCCGTCCCCAGACGACCAATTTTCGTTTAATGTGTATGCAGTGAAAAATCGGATACGAAAGACCGCGCATGATCTGAAGTTGCTGACGACCCGGAAGCCTAGGAACAAATGTCCCAAAAAAAATAAATAAATAAAAATCGGACGAGAAATTTTGTGAACATTTATGTCAACTAAAAACGGTTATGAACGTTGAGCAAGAGAAAAATCTGAGGATATTTCATCCAATTTCCATCAAGTGTGTACGGGCCTTTAGGGACCTTGGATTGTAAACTCCTTGAGGGCAGGGACTGATGCGAATGTACAGTAAATGTAAAGAGCTGCATAAATTGTCGGCACTATATAAATAAAGAAATAAATAAAATGACTTCCTGTCCGCTGTCGCTGCAGCAATGATCAAAATATCATTCTTTACCCCCAGCGATTCTGCACAAAATATAAGTTCTCCGAGCGGCCAACAAGCCCAGAAGAGAGATTTGGGGTTTAATAGACCCCAGATCTCTCTAAAAAGAGGACCTGTTCTAGCCAATGCTATATAAGGGATCAAGGGAAAAAGGGGTCGCCATTGGAAGTCTAAGGTGTCCTAGAGAGGTGAATGGAGTGGCAACCTCAGCCTGGACTCAGACCAGGCCATGCCCCCAACTTGTTTCACTCTTCTGGAAAATGCTCTATAAAGGGATCAAGGGAAAAAGGGGTCACCACTGGAAGGTGTCCTAGAGAGGTAAATGGAGTGGCAACCTCAGCCTGGACGCAGACCAGGCCATGCCCCCAACTTTGTCCATTATATAAAGCACAATTGTCAAACAGAAGGCCCGTGGGCCAAATCCGGCCCTTGAGGCCATTTCATGTGGCCCTCACACCTGCAGCTGCAGAAGAGCTTCAGCCCTCCTCTGGTCCTCCTCCTGTACTTTCCGCTTTCCAGCATTGCCTCCAGCTTCTTCCCAGCAGCAGCACAAGGCAATGGGGTTGAACTGTGATGTAAGGGAAGGTGGGGACTTAACTTCTGATGGTGGAGAGGCTCTTCACATCTTATGTAAGAGTAGGGATTGCTCTGGACATCCAGTCTTACAGATACAACCAGCCCTTTCCAGGGCAATCATAATGCTGATGCGCCCCGCTATAAAATTGAGTTTGACACCCCTGATATAAAGCACGATTGTCCATTATATAAAGCATGGGTTTAGACATGCTCTTCCGGCTCTGAAGAGGCGCTGCCTCGAAACGCGTAAGCCTGTACAGCTTCGGGGGACGATTCTATCCCGATCTCGATGCTGAGAATTTTACACTTTGTTTGATGTGCCTTTTATCAAGAACTCGTTTGTGAGTATTTTTAATTCATTATTTTAATAAACCTGCTTAAATGATAATACACTAGGCCGGTGCACTCTTGTGTTTGTTTGTCGTTTCACAACATGCCCCTAACTGGTTTCACTCCCCCCCCCCCCCCCAGAGCTTAGTCATGGGGATCATCCCTGTTCTTGATGTTGCTCATTCCTTGCAATAGCAATAAAGTTGGCAAAAATATAAAAAGTTATTTTTTTTTTATAAAAAGCCCTGTTCCATTGTGCTCATGCGCAAATGCGAACGTGCATGGAGGTCTGGCACGCATATGGAAACGGCGATTGCACTGCACATGTACGGTATTGCGGCGAATGTCAGAGCGCCAGTAATAATTTTAGCACCAGACCTGTGTGACTCTAAACTGGTAACTTGTAAAGGCTTTTAAAATGTTGCCTAAGGAGATTTTTAGGTACCGTAATTTGGCGCTGTTCCAAGGGCAGAGGCAACTGTATAGCATTACATGTTTGGTATCTGTGTACTCGACGTAACATCTTTTATATTTTTATCGAAACAACTGGGTATTGTATTCTATTTTTGTGCATTCAAATTCATTAAACGTAATTAAAGAAAAAAAATGTTTAAAAAAAAAAAAAACCTTCGCAAATAGTGTGTGACATAGAAATATGCAAAGCCCACCATTTTATTCTCTAGGCCCTCTGCTAAAGAAAAATAATAAATGTTTGAGGGTTTTAGGTTTTCTAGCAAAAAAAAAAAAAAACGTTTTTTTACATGTAGAAGAGGAATGCCAGATTTGGCTCGGACTGAAAGCGGTTAAATATGGTTCCTGTAGCCTCATCACATGATCCTTTCCCAGAAAACCTTCTTTCCATACTCCAAAGGGTATGAGTATATGGTTACAAGCCCAGGGACATCTGCAGGCACAATGGAGCTTTCCAGTGTTATCCCGTGCCCGGGAATCCAAAGGTGGCACTTACAGCTGGAAACAGAAGAGCAGCTCTCAACACTCGTACATATGTATTGTAAACACCAGCGCTTTTTTGCATTGAGGTTTTACATGCACATATGAAACATTTCCCAGGTGGAAATTTTACCCAATATACCCATGTGCAGGAAAAAACTGCTACTATAAGCACATACAGCTAAATTCTTCTATGGCCGGCTGTAGACCCTACCTGTGGCTCTCCAGGCAGAGAAAACCATTAAGACTTGGTTCACATATACTAGATTACCAAAAGTATTGGGACGCCTGCCTTTAAACGCACATGAACTTTAAGGTCTTCCCAGTCTTAGTCTGTAGGGTTCAATATTGAGTTGGTCCACCCTTTGCAGCTATCCTTTGCAGCTAAAACAGCTTCAACTCTTCTGAGAAGGCTGTCCACAAGGTTTAGGAGGGTGTCTATGGGAATGTTTGACCATTCTTCCATAAGCGCATTCGTGAGGTCAGGCACTAATGTTGGACACGAAGGCCTGGCTCGTAGTCTGCCCTCTATTTCATCCCAAAGGTGTTCTATCGGGGTGCGGTAAGGACTCGCTCATCCATGTCTTTATGGACCTTGCTTTGTGCATTCATGTTGGAACAGGAAGGGGCCATCCCCAAACTGTGCCCACAAAGTTGGGAGCATGAAATTGTCTAAAATGTCTTGGTATGCTGATGCCTTAGTTCCCTTCACTGGAACTAAGCGACCAAGCCAAACCCCTGAAAATAAACCCCAAGCCATAATTCCCCTTCCACCACTTGATTTGGACCAGTGCACAAAGCAAAGTCCATAAAGACATGGATGAGCGAGTTTGGGGGTGGAGGAACTTGACTGTGTAAATGTGACCGTCTTTCAATGGAGCCGGTTTACACGTCCAGGGCGGCTGAAGTCCAGTTTTGAAAAGGGTCCTGTGCTTTTTTTTGGTCCGGTTCAGGCAAAAATTTGCACCTGAACCGGTGAACATAAACGCACTGAACTATGGACTGCAAACCGCAGCCGGACTTGTGTGAGCCCAGCCTGAAAGTTGTACACCAGGGCTCCCTTGCTCCTGCAAATGTCCATGTGACCTGTGCCTACTAGATATGCCTGACGAGTTATTCCCAACCTGCTGTTGTACGGACACTGAAAAAATGCATTGGAACCTGTTGAATTTTTCAATCTTTTGTTTTATCTGTTTTGTTTATCTTTTCTTTTGTAAAACTCAATAAAAATTTATTGAATGAAAAAAAAAAAAAAAAACAACATAAAAAAAAAAAATAATAATAATAAAAATGATACTAAAAAAAATCATCATCATAATATTTATAATATAATAACAAAAGAAGAATAAAACAAACAAAAAAAAAAAAAAAGTTTTGTTTGTGCATTGCATCCATGTACACAGAACAGGCTGCATTCTGCCAATACGTTAGAGGCGCAAAACGCCCGCACTAAAGGATTCCATCAGACACCTGAAAGCCTGGCTTGTACTGGAGGCATGTTATTTCCATACCCTGGAGTGCTTGTGGCTGACTCCATCTGGCGTTCTATAGCGCGCCATCTGCCCCTGTGCACCACATGTGATCGGTGACAGCACTTCTGATAAGAAAAGAGAGTCATAGAAGCGAGTGACTAATTTCGCTGGGCAGAAAATGTAAGCATGGGCTCAGCGATTGTGACTGCACAGAACAGTTTGTCTCTGAAATCTAAAAATGAACACATTGAGGGGGAAGGAGATTATTATATTGAATAAGCAGCTACTCAGGAGCCTTCGGATTAACACACCGTACGTATGGCCGGCACATACCAGTACCTTGTGCTAGTCCAATCAAATGCTCGCTCCAGCGGGTCTGCTTTTTATGCTTGTAGTGCGCAAGAGGAAAAAAGGGAATGCAGTTCCATTGAGTAACATAAGAGGAAGAAAGACGTAAAAGGGGAAGCCGGCTGGTGCTATGGACAGTGCAAAGTCAAATTGTCCTTCAGGCACAATGACAAATGAACCTAATAGGTCACACAAATGAATGAGCAGCGTTTGCTGCCCACAGCTTATCCTGGCCACACTTTTAGTGATTCTCCATCAATTTCTATTTAGATTAGAATTGTATTTTCTATGGTGTCACGCACAACTTACCATTTTGGTTTATTCAACCTAATTTACAGTCTCTCTCATTAACCTCTGTAAGGGCTCTTTCACACGGGCGTTCCTTTTTTTTTGCCCGATCAGGTCCTTTTTTTTTTTTTGTAACGGACACGGATGACACTTGTGTCATCCGGTCCGTATGTCCGTTTTTCATCCCATCCGTTTGCGGATGAAAAACTGACATAATGCATGTCTATGTAAATACGGATGTCTGCGGATGACACCACTGACATCCGTTTTTGCTTCCGTTCCGTTTTTTGAAAGGAAGAAAAAATAGGGTTCTCCTCCGTTCAAAAAAACTGAACTGAACTGAACTGACAAAAAACGGATGTCAGAGGATGATCATCCGATGACATCCGTATTTACATAGAGATACATTATGTCCGTTTTTCATCCGCAAACGGATGGGATGAAAAACGGACATACGGAACGCCCGTGTGAAAGAGCCCTTCGGGTCCTTTCACACGAACGATCCGATCCACCTGTCAGTTTTTTTAGGCGGACCTGATCGGATTCTTCATGCATCCCTATGGGGCAGCGGATGTCAGCGGAGACATCTCCGCTGACACCCGCTGCTATCAGCTTCCGATCCTGTCCGTGAAATCCGGACAGATGGAAACCCTATTTTCCATCCGTCCAGCGGATCGGATCGGATGAGAACGGACAGGCGGTCCGTTCTCATCAGATTCCCCCAAAGAGGACAGCGGGGATCTGACAGGTCTGTCATCCGCCTGCTCATCGGGGATCGGCGGAGGCGGACCGTGTGAAATGAGCCTAATACTCCTTCCAGTTTTCAGTAATAATTTCTATAGAATTATTTTTTTGGGACAGATACAGCTTGCCTTTGGTAGTATTTAAAGCGGTAGTATCCCGCTTTTTGACACTTTTACCTACAGGTAAGCCTATAATAAGGCTTACCTGTAGGTACAAATAATATCTCCTAAACCGGCACGGTTTAGGAGATATTTACAGCGCGAGCGGCGCATGCGCTCTGAAGGTCCGGGGGGACCTTCAATTAGTTTGCCGGGAGCTTGCCGGAAAATCACTCCTGTGCGCATGCGCGGGAGTGACGTCATCGCGGCTCCGGCCAATCATCGCGCCGGAGCCGTCACTTCCGGCCAATCACCGCGCCGGAGCCGCTGAACCCGGAAGAGACAGCGAGGGATCATGGCAGCGCCCGCAGTGAAGTCCGGGGGTCCGTGTCGGGGCTTCGTTCTAAGGTAAGTTACACATAATGAGCTAGTATGCGATGCATACTATGCCTTTGTCTTGCGGCGGTTTTTTTTATTTATTTTTTTTATTTTTTAGGGTTTACAACAGCTTTAACCACCGCAGTTTTACTGCAGCAGGTCCGCTCTTTCACACGAAACAACGTAACTGTACGCCGCTTCACGGGATCGCTAGCGGGGAATCTGCGATCGCTATTCGTGAAGACAGAATGGCAGTCTGCTGTTGTAAACACAGCAGACCACTGTTCTGTCAGTGAATAACACAGGAATCCTGTGTTTTTTCTTATTTAGGAACACAGGTCTCTGTGTTAATGCAGAAAGCCCATCCCCCGCCACAGTTAGAAAGCACCCCCTAGGGACACATTTAACTCTTTGATCGCCCCTGGTGTTGACCCCTTCCCTGCCAGTGTCATTAGTACAGTAACAGTGCATATTTTTAGCACTGATTACTGTAGTAATGCCACTGGTTCCCCCCAAAAGTGTCAAAAATATCAGTTAGGTGTCCAATCTGCCCGCCACAATGTTGCAGTCCTGCTAAAAAGAGCAGATCGCCGCCATTACTAGTAAAAATAAATAAAAATGACAAAATCTTTCCCCTAGTTTATAGACGCAATAACTTTTGTGCAAACCAATATACACTTATTGGAATTTTTTTACTAAAAATATGTAGCAGAATACAAATTGGCCTAAAATTATAAAAAAAAAAGGATTTTTACATTTTTTTTTTTTTTATTGAGAATGTTTAATAGCATAAAGTAAAAAATATAGCTTTTTTCTGGTTTTGTTAATTTTTTTGTTTGTTTATAGCGCAATAAAAAAAAAAAAAAAAAAAAAAAAAAAAAAAGATCCCACGGGTGATCAAATACCACCAAAAGAAAGCTCTATTTGTAGGAATAAAGGACATCAATTTTATTTGGGTACAACGTCACACGACCGCACAATTGTCAGTTAAAGTAACGTTGTGCAATATTGCAAAAAAATGGCCTGGTCTTTAAGGGGGTAAATCCTTCCGGTCCAGAAGTGGTTAAAGTGGAACTGCACGGTATCTGAGCAAGACAAACCAAAAATGCTATCTTGAGTAAGGGCAGCCGATTCATGTAGAATTTACTTTCTAGAATCCATTTGCTCTCAGCTCAGGCATGGGCTGAGCTGAGAACCCTCCCTCCCTTCCTGAAGACTCCTGGGATGTATGACATCATTTGCCTAGGCATGAAAACCAGGAAGCAACTAAAGAAATGCAAAAAAAGGTTAAAATAAGTAAATATTATATACTTTCCTATCTATTTACTAATACTAGCAACATAAGGATTAGAAATAGTCCATGTTGATTGAGAGAGTGAAGTTCCACTTTAAAAATAAACTTTGGGCCCCTTAAAGTGTTACTAAATCCCCAACAATAAAATCAGTCTGTATATGCAGTGCATACTTCAATGTGCATTGGGGTCTTGTCCACACGAGCGCACTTAATCCGTGAAAAGGGTTGCGTTTGCCTGCACAGGATGCACGGGTGTTCCATGAATCTGCGCGCAGACAGTCCCATTCATGTCTGTGTTCGGGGACATGCACTCACACCCACATAGATATCCAATTGGGACCAGCGTCAAATTTAACTATTACTAAGCTCACAACCCTAAAAGCAGTCTGCATATGCAAGTAAATCATGCTTGTTATACTCATTGTGGAACCTAAGAGGTTAATCCTAAGCTGTTTGATCCTGTCTTCTTTGATCCTCCCCTTCTTTCAGTCTCCAATCCATCTCCTGATAGAACAGAGCCTTGGGGGCACTCTGCACATGCTCAGTTTAGGGTTATTGCTAGAGTTTGTTTCTCTCCCTTGTGGTGCATGTGATCAGCATAGCGCCAATCAGCACTGTCCAGATAGAGGGTCAGGGGTACTACAGCCTCATAGAACAGTCAGAGCAGAATGAAAACTCCTCCTACAAGCTTTAACCAGATACTTCTATAAGCCATGAGACTGCTATATACTGTTGATGAGAAAAGGGATTTATCAGTTTATATTTACTGTTCTGTGTATTGTGGGAGACCAGATATAGTGAATGAAGGCTGTGGGGGTTTAGTAACACTATATTGCATGCTCTGCCCCATCTTTGAAGGACTGGTATGCATGCAGATGTGCCAAAGGGCTTGTAAGCAGGTAGGGCAGGGTAGGTCCCCTTTAAGGTGCCTTCTCCCTCTGGTAGGTGGCTGGGAGCTCCTATAAAAGCCAAGGAGAGGAAGGGTCAGCAGACCCTGGGAGAAGAGAGTAGGAAGACCAGATCAAGCTGGTCAGGCTCCTGCTCTCCCCCTTCTGTGGTAGAGCAGGGTGTTGAGGGGTCCCCTTTTTAGGATCCTTGCGAAGATGAGGCAATTCTGTTTAATAGCAGAGCTAGAGGTGAGACTGTAGGGACTTGGTTTCCCCATTGATCCCCCTCACCCCATTATGGGAATGAAGCTAGGTTAGATAGTACCTGAAAAGAGTGTAGGCCAATCACTCTAATGGCACGGAGGTCGGAGCGAGCATCTTCAGAAAGGGCAGAGATGAATTACTTCCCATATTTACTATTTTGGGTTCTCGGACCTGACTTTGTTATGCTGCAAACTGAATTGAAGCAGTTTAGAAGTTAATCTGCAACTTCGGTCTCTGGGTGAATGTATCTACAAACTACAGGTAATTATGGCAAGCATACTAGGAGGTCATTGCTTGTGTAAATCTAGGAGTCAAGCCCTGGCAGGAATGAGGGTCAGCGTGTGGATACCCCTGGGAGTGAGGGGGGTTGAGCAAGCACTGTCAGGAGGGTGGAGGAGGTGCAGTCTCTGGTCAACATCCTCAAAGAGGAGATTGCAGTAGGGCAAAGAAGGTGGCTTGCCCTGAAGGTTGGTTTAACGTTTGGGGTGACCTGTCTGCTCACTATGGCCATGCGCAAGGCAGTCCAGGCTCTTTCTTATGGCACTTTTCCACTGCAAGTACCGGCTCGGCTCCACTCGCCCTTGTTTGGCTGGTTTGGTTTTCCACTGCATGGTACGGTGTTGGAACGGTTTGGTACGGTTTGCTTTTCCACTAAAGTAGTAAGTGGGTGGGATAACAACGATTCTCTGACCAATCAGTGGCTAGTAGTGACAAACAGTCAAGGCTGCATGCAAAGGATTGTGGGATATGGTATCGGTACGGCCCTCTTGGAACTACAACCGAGGTGGTACTGTTTAAGTGAGCCGTACCGTTTGGTTCCATGTAGTGGAAAAGCGCCGCCGTACCGTACCATACCGAACCGTTCCAACACCATACCATGCGGTACCATGCAGTGGAAAAGTGCAAAAGCGAGCCGAACCATTAGGTTCCATGCAGTGGAAAAGCACCATTACAGGCTTTGACCAGCCTTTGGGACCTGGTAGGGCCCTGCGGCACTTCTTTGTGCTGAGATTCACACGCATGCACAGACAGAGGTCTGGGACCTCCTCAGCTGCGCCGTCCACATGCATGCATGCAGAAAAGCCTGCATGTGAAAAGTTTTTTGCCAAGAGCCGGTTCACATACAGGCGACCCGACTTGCCGGGGCGACCTGTGAAGTCGCGGTGCACAGCACGCACCGCGACCTCGGAGAGACATGCACGGACTTCATATCATTGAAGTAAATGCAGGTCGCCCCAAAGTAGCTCAGGACCCTTTTTCTAAGTCGGAGCGACTTGTGTCGCTCCTATTAGAACGGGTCCTGTGCTAATCTATGGCAAGTGACCCACGGCGACTTGTTAGGAGACCAGGTCGCCTGACAAGTCGCCCCAGTGTGAACCGGCTCTTAGGGTAAAGTGGAGAGGGATTTAAAATAACTACTGTCAAGTCTTTTTTTCTGTCTGTGCCCCCATTAGGGGGATTCACCCTCTTGATTTGTCTCGTTTAGGCCAGGTTCACACTGGTGCAACATGTGTTCTGACTTTGACAGCACATGTCGCATTAAAAGTCGCGCCCCATTCAGTGCAAGGGAACCGCTCTAATTGGAGCAACTTGAGTCACTCCGACTTAGAAAAAAGTTCCTGCGCTACTTTTGGTGCGACTTCGGCACGATTTAAACAGACTTGTATTGAAGTCGTATGCAATTCGCGCCCAAGTTGCGGCAGTGTGAACCGGGCCTTAATGATATCACCAAGAGTGAATTGTGAAAGAAAACCCCAAAATTTTGGGTTGTCGCCAGATCAGAAATAGAGGAAATATCTTTCAATAAAAAAGGGCCCTGGTGACACAACCAGGTATTCCCTCACTTTGTTTTGGCTATGGGACAGAAAGTAAAGGCAAACTTCCCCAATAAGACACAGAAGGCAAAAAACAACTAGCCAAAATAAAAAAAATATATATAAAATAAGAAAATATGCTGCCTTAGGCTACATTCACACCTGAGCGTTTTTTACCGCGATTTTACAGGCATTTTTACAGGTGTTTTTTGTGCAGGCGTTTTTAGATTGAATAGAAACCAATGGAAAACGCCTGTAATCTGCCCAAAAAGAAGCTCATGTACTTTTTTGGGCGTTTTGCTTACAGCGTCAAAACGCTCAGATGTGAACAGGGGCCATTGAAATGAATAGGATTTGTCTTGTTGGGCATTTTGAGAGCTGATCCTAGAGCAGAAAAACACCCCCAAAAACGCCCCAAAACGCCTAGATGTGAACAGAGCCTAAAGTTCTACTTCAAGCACCTGAAAAATGCAGTGTACAGTAAACCCCCCTCCATTGTGGGGGTTACGTTCCGGACCCAGCCGGCGAAAAGTGAAATTCCGCGAAATAGAAAAACCCTATTAAAATGCATTGTAGGCATGTTTTTTTTACTGTCACTGTACGTGTAAAAGCATTTTAAAGGTCTTTAAACACACTTTTAAAACAATAGAAACTCATTTAAACACATAAAAGATACTAAGACATAGCAAGAGCTATGGAAAACACAAAAATATCTCATTTTTAATGATTTATATAGTAAAATAACATTACAAAAAAAAAACGTGAATTACCGGGACCGCAAAAACTGAACCGCGATGGAGCGGGGGATTACTGTATACAATTTTTGTTCTTGGATATAGAAGTAGATTAACTCCAATTTTAAAGCACACGTATTCTATGAGGCAAAAAGACAAATTCCCCACTAGATGGGACTATGATGACCTACAGCTGGAGTCAAAAAAACGTAGATATATCTACTTGACTCCAGCTGTAGGTCGTCATAGTCCCATCTAGTGGGGAATTTGTCTTTTTACCTATGAATTTAGGGATGAGATCTACTCTTTAATCCAAACCCTTTATCCCCCCTCTTCACATGTATTCTATTGAGCAGCAGTACCCTATGAGCATGCTTATGGGTACCGCTTAGTCAGAGAGGTCTCCCACCTACTGGCAATGGATTAAAAATGGAGAAAACCCCTCTCCACCGCAAATGTTGCAGGAACTCTAAAGTGCGCCGTCCTTCCCCAGCAGCACAGGGCACTATTTATGGAAGCTCACCAATTTTATTGCGCTCTTGTCATAATAAAAGGTAATGGATAGTAGAGAAGTAAAGCTCCATAAAGCGTTATCAGCAATAAAGGCAATCATTCTGGGTGGCAGGGATTGACAGTGTACATATAGATAAGGATATTGTTTTTATCTGAGCACTTAAAATTTGCACAGAGCTTTAAATACATAATCAATATCGTCAGGGAGAGTAAAGCGAGACAGGAATATCCAAGCTGACTGCGTGTTACTTAAACATTATAGCACTGAGACTACACAGAGCTGGCCAGCTTCATGCTGCATTGCCATTATCAGAATGGATTTACTTGACAGACCACAGGTGGAAATATGCTGCTCCTGTTGCCCATAACAACTGGCTTCTCCCTTGTCTGTACTAGAAAGGCAAAGGGAATTTAGCTGTGGATCTCAAAGACCAGGCTAACCAATGAGGCCCAGTCATATACTAGGTTCAGCAGGTGCCATTCATTAATGTGTCTATGGGAAACACCTTTAGTCTTATACTAGGCCTAGTACGCCTTTGTTTTTTGGGTCTATAAAAAATTGCCCTAATTTGTTTGCCCATCAAAAAGGCCAGACTTCTGGTTGCTATGGACAACACAGGCTAGTCAGAGTGAGGCCTACTGAGCCCAGTCATATACTAGGGTTAGTAGGCCTCATTCATCAATATACCTACAAAGAACTGCCTCGGATTTGTTTAACCATCGCAAAGACCAGTTACCTTGTTGCTATGGGAAACCCAGGCTATTTAGTCATAAACTAGACCAGGGGTCTCCAAATATTTTAAACAAAGGGCCAGTTTATTATCCTTCAGACTTTAGGAGGGCCAGATTGTGGCCCACAGGGGCAGTAAATGTCCCAGGCTCGGCATCAATGAGAATAAATATGGCCTCAGGTTTGATGGTCAATAGGCGAAAGGAGCAGTGCCCCTATTAGTAGGGGGAATATTATCCCATCATTGGTATCAGTGGAAGAATTATAAGAATAGTGCCTCATATCAGTGGGAGGAATAGTGCCCCGAGGACCAGATAAAGACTAGCAAAGGGCCACATCTGGCCCTCGGGCCACAATTTGGAGACCCCTGTACTAGACCCTGAAAGCCTCATTCACCAATGTGTCTGTAAAGTGGAGGTGCCCTAAATGGAAAGTGGCAGTGCCCTAAATGGAAAGTGCAGGATGCACTTGGCCAAAAACGACAGTTATTAAAAATATATATTTTTATATAGAATTGTATTATATTCGACTTTTTAATTAATATCATAAAATTAGGGCCAGTTCACACCACATGCAGTCCAGTGCATTTTTTGTCTGCATCAAAAACATAAGGATAGTAGGTTATATGGTTTTCAATGGCATAGTTCACACCAGTGCAGTCAGTCAATTCCAGTGTGTTCCAGTCACAGAAAAACATGCTGCATTTTTTCTGCACCGAACTGTACTGGAACGTTGTAAAACGAATAAAAAATGCACTGAAACAAACGTCCTTAATTAAGGTAAGGAAAAAAAAAAAAAAAAAAAAAGGGGGGGGGGCACTGGAATACATCAAAAATGCACCAAAAATGCTTCAAAAACATGCATGCAGAAAAGCATCCAGAATGCAACTGGACTGCGTTTTTAATGGTGTGAACTGACCTTTACATGAATATGAATTTATTGTCAGCCATTATTGGCACCTTTAGCGCAAGTTCAAGCAAAATGCATCCCTTTAAATTCTATGTATGTTTTCACACTGGTCCGTTTCGCTTCCATTGTGGTTTTAAAAATCCTGCTTGCTGCAATTTTGGTAAGGAAAAAAATAAATAAAAAATTAACAAGAAACGCACCTCCCCGTTAAAACGCATTGAACATGCAGCAAGAGCGCATTGATAATGCACCCATGTGCGTTTTTGAGTTACATGACCCATGAAAAACACACCATAAGTATAGTAAAATCAGTCAAATTGCATGCATTTTCAGTACACCATTGTCGGCCGCTGAAATTTCAGTGCATCTCTACTATAAAAAATTGCCTTCATTTGTTTGCCCATTGCAAAGACCAGAGTTCTGGTTGCTATGGGCAACACAGGCTAGTCAATAAGGTCCATTGGGCCCAGTCATATACTAGACACAGTGGGCTTCATTCATCAATATGTTTACAAAGAACTGCCTCCATTTGTTTGCCTATCAAAAACACCAGTCAACTGGTTGCTATGGGCAACACAAACTAATTAGGCCCACTGGGTCCTGTCCTATACTTGGTTCAGTAGGCCTCATTCGTCAATATGCCTGTAAGGAATTGCCTCAAAATTTGTTTACCCATCACAAAGACCAGTTACCTTGTTGCTATGAGAAACAGGCTATTTAGTCATATACTAGACCCTGTGAGACTCATTCGCCAATGTGTCTAAAGAATTGCCTTCATTTGTTTGCCTACTACTGCAAAGACCAGAGTTCTGGCTGCTATCAGTAACACAGACTACTCAAGGTCCATTGGACCCAGTGAACCTCATTCATCGATATGTTCATAAAGAACTGCCTTAATTTGTTTGCCCATAAAAAAGACCAAACTGCTGGTTACTATGGGCAACACAGGCTAGTCAATGAGGACCAGTGGGCCTTATTCATCAATAGGTCTTTAAAAAACTGCCTCAAATTTGTTTGCCCATCGCAAGACTAGTTACCTGGCTGCTATAGGAAACACAGGCCATTTAGTCAAATACTAGACCTAGTGAACCTCATTCATCTATGTGTCTATAAGCATTTTCCTCCATTGGTTTTCTCATAGCAAGGACCAGACTTCTGGTTGCTATGGGAAACACAGGCACACCAGGCATGGTCACACACTAGACCAGGGGTGTCAAACTCAATTTCATTGTGGGCCGCATCAGCATTATGGCTGCCCTCAAAGGGCCGGTTGTATTTGTAAGACTAATATATATATATATATATTAATTATATTATATGATATTATATATATATATGCGCATCTACTGCAAGTCTGAAAAGGAGGGTCACTCACCGCTGGTATCATCCACAAGAACCTTTACTGGAGACTGCTTAGAGAGAACATGGTTCTGCCATGGTGTTCTGTCTGAAGTCTCCAAATAAAGTTTCTTGTGGATGATACCAGCGGTGTGCAACCCTCCTTTTCAACTGGCATAGAATCGTACTATTCTCATAATACTTATAAGCAGATATCTAGAGCACCCCCCACCATCTAAAGTCAAGAGTCCTCCACCCTCCCTTACATCACAGTGCACCACCTTACCTGGTGGTGCTGCTGGGAAGAAGCTGGGGGCGAAGCTGCAGGAGAGATGCGAGGGCCACATGAAATGGCCTGGAGGGCTGCATTCAGCCCTGAGGCCTTGGGTTGGACACATGTGCACTAGACCCAGTTGGCCTCATTCATCAATGTGTCTATAAAGAATTGCCTTAATTTGTTTCCCATCAAAAAGACCAGACTTTTTTATTGCTTTGGGCAACACAGGCCAATCAATGAGGCCACTGGGCCCAGTGTGCCTCATTCATCAATAGGTCTTTAAAGAACTGCCTCAAATTTGTTTGCCCATCGCAAGACCAGTTACTTGGTTGCTATGGCAAACACAAGTTATTTAGTCATATACTAGGCCCAGTGGGCATCATTCGTCAAGGTGTCTCTAAACAATGGCATCAGTTTGTTTGCTCATTGCAACCAATAACAGTGTGAGCTACCCAGAGATTGGAGAAAAGATAAATAAATTAGGACCACAATACTGCAAGTTCTACATAGAAAATATATTAAGGGTGTGTGCGTTAAGGGATCTACATCATCATGGATGTCAAATTGGGTGCAGCAGCTGCTGCATGCTAACATGAAAGGGACTGCCTGCACGAAGATGCATGGAAAACCTTTGTCAGCTGCTCAGCACAGAAATTTTTCTGAATGAATGCAAAGCGTTTTTTGGTTGGACGAGGTGGAGAGGTGGGGCTGTGAGGTGGTAATCTCCACCTCGTCCAATCAGACGTTTTGCATTCATTAAAAAAAAAAAAAAAAACGCAATTATTTATTTGAATGGCGTCTGTGCTATGCCCGATCTTTGGTATTGGGGGAGAAATGGATAGTGTTTCGTGTCAGTGGCGGGAATTATGCTTCGAAGGCCAGATGAAAGCAAGCAAAGAGCTGCATCCAGCCCCAGGGCCGCAGTTTGGAGACCACTTTTTTTTTATAGATACTCTTGTGGAGGGATCTGGGGATCTAAAAGGTGGTGACAGGAGACCCTAGTGAGCCGTGGAAGGCGGCAGGAAGGGGGGGGGGGGGGACATCCCTTCCTGCTCCATGTAATGACAGCCGAGTGGCTTCTCAGCCGCATCGGTTGTCATTACAAGACAGCCGACCGCTGGCTATGGACACCGGTACCGGCGGGGTGATGCCTCTAGCTGCAGGCATCACTCCGGTACAAGCACTTTCACGAAATATCGGCAATATCAGTAACATCCGGGGCCGATTCCGATATATCGGGGAAAGTGCATATCGGCCCTCGATATATATCGTTGTTGCCGATAATCAGTCGATCCCTAGTATATACAGTCCAAACTGGACCAAATGTAACTATTTATTAATGTACTAAAATTGGAATTCCTTAAATCTGGGTATAACATAAAACATAGGAGGAGATTTACTAAAACATTTCGAGCACTTAGAATCCGGGGCAGTTGTGTATGGTAGTCAATCAGCTTTGGCAGAGTCGCACCGATCTGAAAAAGTAGTTCCTGCACTAGTTTAGGCGGTTTCGGGTGCAACTTGCATAGATATCTGTGCGTGATACCACACGGACGTCTTCCAAGTCACACCTGAAGTTACACTGACATGCGGCTTTGAAATCATGCGATTTCAGATGAAGTTGCACGATTTCAAAGCCGCAGTCAATGTGAACAAGGGCTTAAAGCCTTGCCCTATCCCTCCCACTCCTCCAGGACTATCTAGCAGGGTGCAAGAGACCTCCTAGCTGCATTTATTATTTTAAAAAGTTATTTTTTATAAAGGCATTTTTTATAAAGGCATTATACATGCTAATGTTCCAGTTTATCGCTCTGAGAATCAAGTACTGGAGGGTTTAGGTGGACTTTGAGCCTACATTAATTTTAAATTCATTTGGGTCCATTTATGCATAGTTATAATATCTAAAAAAAATAAAAATAAAAAAAGAAGAAAGATCCAGAGCATCATAGCTAAATTTGTGAAAATATGAATTTCTGTATGCAAATCACAGAAGAAAAATATCCTGCAGCAGGAAAGCTGGCCGAAAACTTTGCTTTATAATTAGTCATATGCAATTCCCTAAACCCTGCGGAAGACACCATAAGACCCACAGGCATCTAAGAAGGAAAATAAGTATTTTTCCATACTGTATCGCTAAAATAAAGCAAAGTAATGGGTAAATATCCTAAGAGAAAAAAATAAATGTGTATTTATTCATCCACAAAGAACTGTAGTAATATATCAAATTATTAAAGTATAACTAACGGCACAGATTTTAATTTTAGTTTTGGTTAGAGTGGAGAGGTATTACAACACTTATCAGTTTTTATTGGTCTGTGTCCCCGTTTCACTCTCTATTTGTCCTGTTTACCATCAATGTATCAATGAAAGTATTATAAGTAAAAGAAAATCCCAAAATAGCCAACGTGGTACCAATATTTAAAAAGGGGCCGAGATATATCCCGGGTAACTATAGGCCGGTCAGCCTAACATCTGTAGTCTGCAAGATTTTGGAGGGGATATTAAGGGACCACATACAAGACTTTAGTAATGAAAACGGTATTATTAGTAGTAATCAGCATGGATTTATGAAAAATCGTTCTTGCCAAACCAATCTATTAACTTTCTACGATGAAGTGAGCTGCCACCTAGATAAAGGTAAGCCTGTGGATGTGGTGTATCTGGACTTTGCAAAGGCCTTTGACACCGTTCCCCACAAACGCTTACTGTACAAACTAAGGAAGGTAGGTATGGACCATAAGGTGAGTACCTGGATAGAGAACTGGCTCCAGGGGAGAGTCCAGAGGGTGGTGATTAATGGGGAGTACTCGGATTGGGCGGGTGTGGAAAGTGGGGTCCCCCAGGGTTCGGTCCTGGGACCAATCCTGTTTAATTTATTCATAAATGATCTAGAGGAGTGGATATCTAGTACAATCTCGGTATTTGCAGATGATACTAAACTAGGCATGCCAATATCTTCTATGCAGGATGTGGAATCCTTGCAAGCAGACCTGAACAAAATAACGGGGTGGGCAACTACATGGCAGATGAGGTTTAATGTTGAAAAATGTAAAGTAATGCACTTGGGGGCCAAAAACCAGAAAGCAAGCTACTCACTAGGGGGGGAACCTCTGGGTGAGTCTAAGATGGAAAAAGACTTGGGGGTACTGGTAGACAACAGGCTTGGCAGTGGCATGCAATGCCAAGCCGCTGCAAGCAAAGCCAACAGAATATTGGGATGTATAAAAAAAGGGGATTCACTCCAGAAATAAAGAGATTATTCTTCCACTCTACAAGACTCTGGTCCGGCCACATCTGGAGTATGCTGTCCAGTTCTGGGCACCGGTCCTCAGGAAAAATGTGCTGGAATTGGAAAGAGTCCAGAGAAGGGCAACAAAAATAATTAGGGGAATGGAGGACATCAGCTATGAGGAAAGGCTACAAGCACTGAACCTATTCTCTCTGGAGAAGAGACGATTGAGGGGGGATATGATATCAATGTACAAATACTGTACTGGTGAGGACCCTAGCATAAGGAACAAACTATTCAGAGTAAGGGAATACAATAAGACGCGTGGCCACTCACTAAAACTAGAGGAAAGGCGGTTTAACCTTAAAATGCGTAAGGGGTTCTTCACTGTAAGAGCGGTAAGGATGTGGAATTCTCTTCCACAAGCAGTCGTATCAGCAGGGAGCATTGATAGTTTCAAAAAACTGTTAGATGGTCACCTTAGAGACCACAACATACAGGGGTATACGATGTACGGTTAAAAGCAAACACACACACACACATCATAGGTTGAACTGGATGGACTGTTGTCTTTTTTCAACCTCACTAACTATGTAACTATGCAACTATGCAATCCCAAATTTTGGCTTATCCCCAGAAAAGCTTTGGTTTTTTTGGTTATCCCCGGAAAAGTAGAAGTTCTGTTGACTTGGAGGTCCCCAAGGAAAGTCAGTCATTCTCCTCTCACTGTCCTATCAGGATGCAAGATCCCTGATGCTCTGACTGGATAGTGATGATTGGCCCTGTGCTGATCACATGCACCTTCCCAAAAAAAAAAAAAAACAACACCTCTCCAACAATACATACCAAACTGAGCATGTGCAGCCTGTCCCTTGGCCTCCATAATATCCAGAGAGGAGTTGGATACACTGGAATAAGGGGAGGATCAGAGGAGACAGGATCAAACAGACTTTTTTTTATATAGGAGTATAACAAGCATGCTTTACTGCATATACAGGCTGATTTTACTGTTGTGGGTTTAGTAACACTTTAAATACCATTGTAGGTCTAGTTCACCAGGGCCACCTTACCGAATGGGCACTCTGGGCAGTTGCCCGGGGGGCCCCACCTGCCCAGAAACCCAGCCATAGCCAAGCATTAGTCCCGATTCCCGTGTGCATCCCGCCACATACTTAGCAGGTGGCAAGCGCCTGTCTGCCCTGCGCTGCTGTCAGGCAACTTGGACCGTGGAGGGGGAGCCCACAACTGAAGGAATACCTGTCCGCCTCCACGGGAACAGAAACACACAGGGCAGTAGAGTCTGACTCCCGTCCATGTGTGTGCTCACCGGACCCAGGCACCGAACTTGGAAGTGGTCATTAGCCTGGCACTGCTGTACCAATAAATTTCGCCTCATAGATAATTTGCATTTTTATTCTCGTGGGTGATTGTCTAGGCAGGGCCCCAGTGCACTGCATTGCCCGGGGCTCTTTAATGCTCTTGAGATGGCACTGTAGTCCACTACTAGTTTGTTCACTTGGTTGGCAGTCAAGCCCCGATGACGGAGGCACTAATGGCGCTTTTCCACTGCATGGAACCGAATGGTTCGGCACGCTTTTGTGCTTTTCCACTGCTGGTACCGAACGGTACGACTCTGAAAAAACAGTACCTACTCGATTGTGGTTCCAACAGGTACCATAACTGGTACCATATCCCACAATCCTTTGCATGCAGTCACTTCTAGCCACTGATTGGTCAGAGAATCCCACCCACCCCGTTGTTATCCCACCCACTTAACTTTAGTACTACTTTAGTGGAAAAGCAAACCTATACCGTACCGTACCGAACCGTTCCAACAACGTACCATGCGGTACCAGCAGTGGAAAAGCAAACCGGGCCAAGCAGGGCCGAGTAGAGCCGAGTCGGTACTTGTAGTGGAAAAGTGCCATTAGACCCCCAAAACTCGATGGCCATTTCTTGAATTGCACCCCTGACTATTAATGGAATAACATTGCATCAGGACCTCTTAGTGGTGTGGCAAGCCAAGGAGACTGTGGAGATCCTCTGGGGTGTAGAAGCCTCCTGCCCAAGAACCAGATCAGGCCATTCTCACCAACATTAATACTTTAAGATGATAATAACAGTAAAATAAAACCTACGGGTCCAGCGCTATCTTTCCACTTTCTTCCCCTGTGGATAGTGTCAGGTGTACTTTGGGATCCATGAAACTATCAAGTAATTAAAAAGGGGCTGTAAAAGGCAGAAGGTTTTTTTTTTTTTTATCTTAATGCATTCTATGCATCAAGATAAAAATCCTTTGGTGTGCAGCAGCCCCCCACCCCCCTCCTCCCCAGGCCCCCTTCACATGGGGCAGATCTGTTTGGACGGACTCCGCTTGCTCAGCGGGGATCGCTCCGTTGATCCCCCCCTGAGCAGGCGGATGACAGGTCTATCTCCGGTCACTGTGATGAGACGGACCTGTCAAGTCCCACTCTCCTCTATGGGGAGATTGGATGAAAAGACTGTCCGTTTTCATC